>NW_025954282.1:0-138754 GCF_022376455.1 Epithele typhae
CCGGCGAAGGAATGAGGCAAAATAATCGAAAGGAAGGTAGGGAGAGAGACGAGGGAATGTAAAGTGGAGGCCGCGCAGCCGCCGTGCGGTCACGAACTATGGCAGCGAGACATGCGGAGGTGTTTGATAGGGCGAAGCATGTACCGAGGAGGCTGGAATATTGTATAGATGAAACAGAAGTAGCTGAAACGGGGCGGAGCGGGAGATGTGAGGCAACGAGAGGGAGCCGCGTGCGCGCGCAGCAACGCAGTGGCGGCGACGTCGGGCTGGCATGGGGCGCGGGCGTCGGTGAGGTAGTGGTTGGTGCGGCGCGCAGACTGGTGGAGGTGCGGTTGCAGCTGGGTGGTTTGGTACGAGGCGCGCCGCGCGGCATGCGCATCAACGCTCGCTATGCGTTTCGCCGCAAAAAATCAGCTCTTGAAAGGCGAGTCAATTTTTGTGATCAACTGAGAATATCAATTGCATGAAGAGGACTTACGCGGTCAAGGGATCGTACCACAAGGCAAGATCTTTCAATTTCGCGAGGCTTCCATTCGCATGAGGCGAAGTGGGCAATAACGTCGGTGGGACACATAATATGAGTTTTGAAGACATTGTTGTAGACCAGCCATGTTTGAATGTCGGGATATCGGCGATACGGATCATGCCTCTCATCCGTAGCACATAGTGGCTCGAATTCGCCCACTTCAATGAATAGTTCAGTAGCAACCTCGCCTTTCTCATATCTGGAGTGTTCGAAGATGTTCTCAATTCGTCCTGCCGACGGGGCTGTGGATCCACGTTTTCGGAACAGCACCAACGAGTTCTGTCTTCCTGAATCCCTGGTAGTGTAGAGAATTCCACGCAGAGACATCCGATTGACGAAATTGGCGGTGCTGGGCAAGAAGACCCTTGGAGACATCACGTGGTGGTCGTCAGGAGAACAGTACTTGATCTTCGAGTGATTGTTTATTTCCTTGAGAATGTAATCGTACGTTGTGCCTTCGAGACGCTTTTGGGTGCGTGGCGTACGAGCGGGTATTTCCCATAGGGCGATTTTTGAGACTGTGTCTCCTGATAATCCGTCGACGATACGCGAGCCGCGAGCCTGATCTTCAGAGGTCTTCAAATGAGACTGCATCATCTTGGTGAAAGCGTCCTCGTCTGGCCATTTTGTAGATGCGAATAAATCGCGCGCTCTGGCACTCGTGTAAAATGTGCGAACATATGTCGTTGGTATGTCTTCTGTAAGCGCCAACGAACGGTCCAATGAATTCCAGAGTTCCGAGAAAACGGGTATCAACTCCACTCACCTGCCTTGCCGTTAGTATTTATACCCTCAAGATTTCCAATCTGACGTTCGAACACGAATGCCCACCATGCGCGGGGTGGGCCAAATCGGCACAAGAAGTCCTTCAGGTGCAGACACAAGTGGTGGTTGGGGACAAGATCGGCGCGATAGAGAGAGCGTAATCCGGAAAGATACAACACCGTATACTCGTGAGACTTTTCAGCACGAGCTTTCGTCATGACCCGACGAGATGCCAGATCCACTGCAGCAACGAGATGCGAGAAATTCTTCAAAGCTTCCCTCTCCGAGCTAGTAGCCGAGGATGTACCCCAGAGTGCAGGTAGCACTATTGTCATGTGTATTGTCGATATGGTGCGCCAATGGTCCGCCTTCAACTTGCCGGCCGCAGGGTCACCGAGGTTTGACGGTGGCTTCTCAACCCATGAAGGAAGAGAGATCGTGTCGATACCCCGTCGAACCGCCTGGAGAACGTCGTTACTGAAGAGGGCCGCTGAACACGGAGGCTCGGAATTGTCCAAGTTTTCAGGACAGCGGGAGTCGTGGCAGTATTGGGGTTCGACTTGGAATTCGACAGTAGAGCGGTTCATCGCAGTCGGGAGATTCAATACATTACGGTTGACGTGAACCTGTTTCCTTCCGGGGTTAGCATAGCAGCATTAATAACGGGTATTGCGGCCACAAACCCAATCGTAGATAGATCGCGCAACATCCGCCTTGCTCAGTTTGACTCCAGACTCGGGTATCTTGTTATGAGCGGCGACGGCCAATAAGTAGTCCTTCCTTACACTGGTAAGTGTTGATAAATGTTTCTCATCAACCGCCTTGCGGATAGAACGAAGAATTTTCTCTTGCTGCTCGGGTGTGTGAGCAGACTTAGTCGAAGCCTTGTCTTTCCGCCGCTCCGCAGACTTGAGATCCCAGATCGAGATGCAGTGGTGGCGAAGGATCCCAAGGAAAAGGTTATGCATGACGTCCAGAACGGCAAACTTCGTGGGATCCCAGTATGGTAGGCGTAAAAGCTCCGACCATCGAACTCCGTGTTCGCTTACGATTTCATCCCTTTCCTTATTCGTTGATGCCGTACGCCACTCTTCAGCACGAGCGAGGTGATCCTTCCACGTGAGGCGCTGGGGCCACTCGGCCATGTCGATCTCGTTGATACGACTCTTCGACAGCTTGCAGAAAGAGCAGAACAGATTCGCAGAGTGGCCAGAAAATCCTGCAACTTTGCGGAGGGCTGGAACATCACAGACGAGCGGGAAGATGGCTGCGAGAAGGCGACACCCTGAGGGACGACTGAACGTCTCTTGAAGACGAATGCCCGGTACCCATAGCTCCTGCAGTTCGTCTACCAGTGGGCGCAATAGATGATTGACTTCTTGAAGACTAGGTTCTTTCGGACCGGGTATCACCCCTGCCAGATAGAGGTTCTCGGCCCGATGGCGAATATGAACGGGTAGCTCGAGGCAAGCCAAAAAAATGCAACCGACAGAATGATGCTTCCCCGCTTGTTTGTTGCCTTGAGGATTGAACCAGTCCACGAATAGGCTGAAAGTCAAGTGAACGGTACCAGAGGGAGGGTGTATGAAGAGAGTCCGTCCATCTGGGCCGAAAAAGTTCCTTATGCCGGGTGCGTTCCCAATGTCGTCCCACTCGCCATCGAGCTCAAGCGTCCGGCGTCGCAACGTCTCCGTGACCCCTTCATCGAACTGTTTCCGACACATCATGTGAGTGAGCCACGTTTTGAAACTGTGATATGGGTAGGTGCGGATGGGGCGAAAGGGCGAGCAAAGGGATTCTCCCGTATCGACTTCGGTTGCCGGCTCCCGCTGTTCCACAAGGGTCGCTCCGCATATCTCCGTATCGACCGAATCTTTGAACAAACAGCGGAGAGGATAAGGTTCCGCTGCATCTTCTTTGGGTGCATATGTTGCGAAGCAGCGGGGACAACAAGCATAAGGTGTGATGATCGGGTATAGCCCAAGATGCCTTAACACTGTTCGAATGTCTGTTGGCAGGGTGGTCGATGAGGATCCGGTCCTAGAAACCGAATGGGCGAGGGAACAGTTCATGCTTTGCAGAATCTTTTGGCAGCTGGTACGAGACACCCCTTCGCCGGCGTATAGCAAGGAAATTGTAACCAAGGGTGCCAGAAAGGATGGATGGAATTTGCCCCGGGTTTGAAGAAATTCGGCTGTCGTAAAAACCATCAGATGCATTCGAAAATGATTGAAGATATACGCACGAGCAGACATTACCCGAGGACAATACAGGTGTTTCTGGGCGACGTCTTTCATCTTGATCATCAGCATACGCTGACTGAGCTCCATGTTCTCCAATCTGCCTAGCTCGATCCCGATGTCCAGCAGCAACAGATCCCTAGACCTATCAAGGGGACGGACGTTGACAGGGAGAAACGTTTCTTCCAGATCTCGCTTCGCGCTCTGCAGCCAATTTCGGTGCAGAATGAAACGGTGTGTGAACTCGTGCTTTTGGTCCAATGACGGGGTGTGATTGCTCGTCTCAAACGCTAACTTCGTTGCCGGCGACAGCTGGTCGAAGAAATGGAGGCCTTCGTCAAACGCCTGCCGTAAATTCTTCAGGATCTGATGGTACCCTGATTGCTTCGTAGAAGCCCAAAGTGTCGGTATGGGTGCACCTAAATAGAATGAATATTTATCTTACCTTGATGGGATGGACGTGAGCTTCAGTATGGTTAGGCGAAGTATCGGTGAAAGAAGCTTCGCACTCTCGTGAGCTGGAAGTCTCCCCCCTCTCCTAATTGGTGTCAGATTCGTCCAAGCAGATACTCATACTGCTCACCAAGACTTCGTGAAAAAGCGCATTTACTTGGATGGGCGCAGGGCGTGGAATACTGTTGTGAGAAGAAGCTATTGACGAGTCCATCTTCCGTTGCTCCTCCCGCAACTTGTGACTGGCGACTTGTTTTGACGGGATGCGAGCACCTGGGTGGGTTTGTCCTTTGTGGTCCACATACGTGCCAAGGGCGCAGATTTCACAAAGGCAAACCTGGTGGCCCTTCTTTTGGAAAACCATAAGTACCGGGATCGGCACTTGGGACGACTGGCCAGGGTAGGAGGACGGAAGGATTGGGAACAGGGCGAAGTTTCCAAGTTACCAATTTATGACACTTCGCGACAGCAAAGTACATTGTACACGCATATCAGAGACAGTTCAGCTGGACAGCATCCAAACAAGTGGGACTAAAGTGCATGCAAGCGACCCGTGCACCAAAAGACAAAGTAACCGACGGGACGATGGTTTTTCAGCAGGTGGGTGTGATTGATCACTCAAAGCCATATATAAAGGTGAAGAATATTTCGTTGTCATCTGACTACAAACACAGACATGATACGCGACAGGGAAGGATATGGTAAACACGAATTGATGACGACGTAACGAACGGTGGCCAAGGACAAAGGTGACAGTGGGTGGCGACTGTGGTGATGGATCGGCACGGCGTAAGTGACTGCGGTGAATGGGAGCCTTTCGGGGAACTCTCTTTGAGTCTCCCGTAGCCTCCGGGATTTCCTCTGGTCAACGGCGTTCGACGACTGGACAGCTGACTTTTATGCTCAATCGTTCTTTATTACAATGTTCCTACAAGTGCTGAACACGTGATTCAATAGTGCTTCTCTTGCGCTCTCCCACATCACTACCTCACAAAGTTCGCGTTCGATCAGCGGTCTCTTCGATAACACATCGGGGTTTAAAATTCAGCGTTGATTTTTGAACTTCATGAAATTAACTTACCCAGATCCTTGTGTAGCTTATAATTGTAGCGGTTTGATGCGTTCAAGACCTCAACAATTTGATCATAGTTGTTCTCGTCATACAGGCGCCGTTGTTCCCTCATAAGTCGGAGGTGAACGGGAGTCATCGGAGGTACGAGAACGTATGCAAACTGGTATGTCTAGGGTGCAACTGTGAGGGCGCTATCAACCGCGTCACGAAGCTACTTGCCTTTGTAGAGTATGTTGCCTTTCGACGACTAGATGTTGACTTTCGTCGATTGTGATTTTTAGAGCTAGTGGCCATGGCAGACTCGGAGAGGAGGGCTCGCGACGCGTTGGGGGGAAGGCGTTGTAGTCGAGAAGAGATCTTAAGTGGCGATGATGACGACAATGGTGTGGCGAAAGACAGTGAAAGAATGAAACGACAGGGGGCATATCGTGAAACCGGGGAGATCCGAGAACAAAGCTGACGCGGGTCGCGACGTCACGCAGGGACTTACAAAGAAAACACACAAAGCAAACCGCCTGCGGTGGCCGCGCTACAGAAGAATGCACCAACGCGCTCCGCCGCGCTCCAGACCGCACACTAAAGCCTCCTTCACGTTCCCTCCAGCGGGAGTGGTGCAACTTCCCTCATAACATGTCCTTCACCCCTGCCACAATACATGTCTGCATTCTCCCTTTGTATGAGCACTTTCCCGCCGGGACATCATGACGCGGTGATGCACATGCCGCGCTGCTACGCTCGCGCGACGCGCATCGTACCAAACCGCCTCCAATACGCGATTACAACCGCACCCCCACACACTTGTGCGCCGCTCCGACCGTTCCGTCACCAACGCACCCGCACCACCACCTCACCGACACACCCGCACACCGTCGCCGACGCTAACATGGGGGCACGGGCCGGGGCACAATCGCGGAGGGCCGCGGGGGAGTGGAGCGTAAACAAAGGAGGGCGGAGGGGCGTCGCGGCAGGCAGACGTGCGCTAAGTGGAGGACAAACGAAGACCGGGTCACGGTGACGTACTAGGGGGTGCGAAGGGATGCAGGGGAGGGTGCGTGAACAAACGAGCACGGGACAAACGAAGACCGGTTCGTGGTGACGGACTGGAGGGGACTGGAGGGACGCGGGGGAGTGGAGAGTGAAAGCACAAAGACGAGACAACTCGCCGAGAGTGGAGCGGCACAGGCGGGCGGTCAGGTGGACCAGATCAGGGACACCGGAGTGGCACAGAGCAGCGGTAAGTTGGCGACGGCGCTTGGGGCAGGCGGGGTGCTGGAGGGTCGGACCAGAGAGCCCTTTCACCGTGGCCCTCGTCGTGGAGGTCGTCGAGGACGCGCAAGGAACATAGGACACGCTCATTGGTCAGGGCATCGAGCCCCATCAGAGCGTATGCCACTCCCTTGCTCGGTCAGACACCACGCCGCGCAACCGGTGATGGGACGCTAACGCCGGGAGGCGCGCGAAAGGGGACGTGAAGGGAATCGCGTGCGGGCTCTTCGAGCTTGTACCACGGGAAGTCGGCCCGGCGCGAGAGGAGAGGACGAGCGCGAGAAGGAGAGGGATGAAACGCGAGGTGCGCGGAGACGATGCGGAGGACAGCGAGACGGGCGGCGGCGGCGGGAGGCTGATAGGCGGAAGGCGGAAGGCGGAAAGCTGGAGGCGGAGGCGGCAGCGGTAGACGGACGTGAACTTGGGTGAGTAGCACG
The DNA here is from genome assembly GCF_022376455.1 of Epithele typhae. NCBI lineage: Eukaryota > Fungi > Basidiomycota > Agaricomycetes > Polyporales > Epitheliaceae > Epithele > Epithele typhae. Next base: position 6,760 of record NW_025954282.1, read on the forward strand.
CGCTATATGGGGGCGTCGAAACTCTAGATAGAACCAAAATGCGACGATAATAAGTACATGAGAGGACACAGGCCGTAGCAACGAAGTCCGAGGGTGCGGGGTGGGCATGTCGGCGAGAGGCGGAGGTAGAATAGTCTAGAGAAACACGGAGATACGGACAAAAGAGGTATTTTACCCATAGGAGGGAAGAAAAACTTCCAGAAAGCAAGTCAACCAGTTGCGACGATTTCGTTGTGGAGGAACAGTCGCAAGGTGGGCCGACGTTGTAGAGCTCAGAGCATGAGGGTAAAAGAACCAGCGTACTTATTTCGCTTGCATGGTGGCAACGCCGAACTTTCCTTCCATACGAGTCCCCTAGACAACACTATCCTGTAGCCACCATATCTTTCTCTGCGCTCCCCAGGTCCTCTCCCAACGGCTCATACAAGCGCTGCACCACGCCATCTCCAAATGCTTGCGCTTCTCGTCTGTGAAGTAACGATAGGGATCCAGCAACTCATGGACCTTGAGCTGCTCCTCCAACACGTACCGAAACCACCTGGCCTCTCGGGCTGCCCCGCTGAGCGGTTCGCCCGCAGCGTCAACACAGCACGAAGTGAGGGGGCAACCCGCCTCGAGGGCGGCGCAACGAGCCGGTACGGATGGAGAGCCGTTGTGTGGTCCGCACTCCAAGCAATACTTGAGCCATATGTGTCGAAGGTGATTTCGCGATTTCTTAAGGCGGCGTAGTTCCTCTTCTGTCAACTTCTTCGATGGGCCATTGGACTGTAGTTCGAGGTCGAATTCCGCGCTCGCGAGGATCTCGTAATAGGCGAGCCTGAGAGTGTCGGCCATGTCGCAATCGCGGGCGATCCGGACTACGGCTACGGCCCCGTCGAACGAGAGCTGGGGATTCCTCGTTGTGGGTGGCGGGCATAAAGTCGAGTCCCACATAGTGGAGAGATATCTTTTGGCGATCGAGATGATCGGCACACTCGATAAAGCGATCGCGGCTCGTAGGATCGCGACCGCCTGAGTCGAATGCACATGGGGTTCGAAGGGCCTGTAGGAAACAGCTATGAGGAACACAACTTCTTGATGAATACTATTGTGACGTACATTGGGTGCTCAAGCACAAACAGGAAGGACTTGAATTCGCTGGCCGTAATCGAGCCGGGGACATCGTAGACATCGCAATCGTCGATGCACTCCCGGGAGGTTGCGGATTCACCTCCGGCGTCGAGAAGCTGGCGGAAATACCCGCAAAACATGGACAGCCGGGAGCGATGGAGTTTGAATAGAATGGATCCCGCACGGACGACGACGTTTCCGTCCGACCACCAAAAGAGGCCATCACGAAAGCCGACGTCCATATCGACTGTAACCACATTGGAGGTTTTGCGTCGCTTCGCCAATGGTTCATCTACGGGGGGCGTGCGGGACCGCTGCCTCTGGTCGTCAATGGTATCGCAGGCCACATCAGAGACGCAGGGTATCTCGGCGACGGCGACAGGTATTTGGTCTTTCGGGAGGGTCGTGTGTACCGTCTCTGTGTCAAGCTCACGGGCGGGACGAGGCCCAACGGGGTGGGCTACAGATGGCGTCGGCGTGTAGATACGATGGTGTGCGAAAGACTGACATACGTGTGGAGGTGACAACCTGGGTGGACATTGATGCGTCGGTGACAGGCGTCTGGGATCGTGGCTTTTGAATTTTCAACGGCGCCGCGGGAGGATGGGACCGAGCGGGACTCACGTGGTCGTTGTCCGAGAGGATTTGCATGGCTGAAGGGTGAGACGAGAAGGAGAACACCCGTGCCGAACATAATCTCGACGGGCGTGTTATGTACCGTGTAGACGGCCACCGCGCGGGCAGCCAGAGTGATTCGAGATGTCGGCAAAAGGACGTTGTGACTGTAAGGTCTGTGCAAAGAAACGTTCCTCAGCATTTCGCGCGTTAACCTTTGTGGTGAACGACAGAGACACGGCGGTTGTGCCGGATGGGTCTGCCCTGGAAGCAGGTGAAACACGCATGCGCGTGGGGACAAACACAGGGTGGAGGCGAGGCGAAGGATCCAGGGCGTCGATGCAGCTTTCGGCACACGCGGATCATAGGATGCGGAAGTTGATGTAACAGAGGTACAAAGATGGCACAAGGAAGTGCTACAAACACTAGAAACGTGCTACGCAGGTGGAAAAGAAAACAAGGGAAGGGAAGCGGGACGCGGCCCACGGGGGTGACAAGAAGAATGCAAAGGAGCGTGGGTGACTAGCGAGGGAGTGAAGGGCGAAAAAAGAGGTCTGCGGGGATTGGAAGGATGAACAAACGAGTGCAAACGTAAAAACGGACGGACTTGCCGAGCGTGGAGGGGGCATGGAGGGGCGTGGAGGGGCGTGGAGGGGCGTGGAGGGGCGTGGAGGGGCGTCGCGACGCGGAGCAAACGCGCGCTAGGTGGAGGATGCGAGGGAGGAGTGGAGAGTGAACAAAGAAGCGCGAAGAGGCGTCACGGCGGGGGGGGCTCGCGGAGCGAACGCGCGCTAGTTGGGGGACAAACGTAGACCGGTTCACGGTGACGGACTGCAGAAAGGGACGCGGGGGAGGGGAGAGTGAACGTTTGGACAAAGGACCACAAGCACAAAGACGATGCAGCTCACCAAGAGTGGAGCCGCACCGGCAGGCGGTCAGGTGGATCAGATCAGGGACACTGGAGTGGCACAGAGCAGCGGTAAGTTGGCGACGGCGCTTGGGGCAGGCGGGGTGCTGGAGGGTCGGAGGGGACGCTGGAGGGTCGGCGGGGTGGACCGAGGAGCCGTCCGTCGTCTTCACCGTGGCCCTCGTCGTGGAGGTCGTCGCGGACGCGCAAGGAACATGACACACGCTCACTGGTCAGGGCATCGAGCCCCTCCATCAGAGCGTATGTCACTTCCTCGCTCGGCCAGACACCACGCCGCGCAGCACGATATCGTCGCCGCCGCCGGTCGTGGTCGATGTTACGGTGAGCTTGATGCCTTGGGGAAGGACCGTGGCGGAGGCGGAGAGTTGAAGGCATCCCCAGACGGGCTCGAGTGTAGCCCTCGCCACAAACGAGCCGTCGGAGCGGGACTCCGATCGGGACGGCAATGTCTACGAAGGCAGTGGGCAGATGTCTTGAGGCTGTCGTAGGTGTGTCAGATCTACGTCTATAGCGGGGACACAACACCGGGCGTAGCGACGATGGTGGTATTAAGACTAGCGTACCGTATTTTGGAGGCTTGTGCCTGTAGCAGAGACCCTAACCTAGGACAGGGGCCTGACCGCTCGCCTGCTGTCACAGCTGCGCAAGCAACCTGCGCGCATTCGGCTCGCACCCCTGAGTGACTTTGCCAACACGGGTGCGATGCAAGGGCATGTGGTAACTGATGTCTTGTAGTTGATGTACCACTCAGGGCACAACTCGCTGGCAGTGCTTATGCATCCATACATTCGTACCCTTTATGTTTATAACCTCCGCAGGGAATTAGTCCGAGCTGCGCCCCCTGCCTCTATCGAACCGGTGTATTTACAAGTTCAGGCAGCCAAACCCTCCGATGTAATCTTAGCAACATCCACTACGGCATGCGATCCACATAGCAATAATATGTATGTTCCGTCGTCACTTTGCCAAGGCTGATTTTATGGGATCAGAACCGAGCTATATACAAAGGTGGAGTGGCCACTCACGATAGCGACCGAGTCGTTGAAGTCGGCAAGAGCCCCTGGAGGACCCGTGAAAGTGCCAAAGACACCGATATGTTTGTATCCGGTCATGAGTAGCCAGGGCACATTGTCGATAGAGCCGGAAGGAGGTGGCAAGTGTTGAGATACGAGTATAAGGAGGTACATGTTGGCGACGAAGGCCTTGGTGCAGATCGAGCAGTGCGGCTGCTTATATAAATCCCTGCTCCAGGGGACGCGTGATTGAGTATCAGCACATCGGCGCTTCAATATGGACGAAGCCGGTCTAAAAGGTAGCGCGGGCGCGACTTACGTGTTTGTTCACGATCTGGAGCACAATGGAGCGCATTCGTGCATTGTTGTTGTAGCGCCTCCCCGTGCCGCACTTTGTTTTGTCTTCTTCCTTTGTGCGTCCCTGCATCACACTAACGTCGTTCCCTTATCGGTAAAGGGGGTGATATATACGCTATGGAACAGAATGGCTTAACTCCACCGTGAGGGGCGGGATGTTGAGGTCCCGCAGCGCGCGCCGCCGGCCGGTTCACAAAGAGACAAAGAGCGGCGCGAGCGATGTGTAGAGCACAACCTGCAGGCTGCAGCGCGTTGTTGACGAAAACGAGGATCGCGCGCAGTACTTCACGTCGCCCCGCACGAGGCGTTCCACAGCACGACGGTGGCGATGCACCGCGCCGCGAGGCCCGACGGAGCCGCTGCGAGAAATAATCGCGGTTTAAACATGTTTACACAAGTTGGATCGATGGCACGGACGGCCAGCGACAACTGGAACTTGGCCGAACGAGCGCGAGGTACTACGTACTCACCGCGTACGAACTCATCCCCACCCATAAACATCGAAGCGCCCAACAGGCTCCGACGCTGCGCCGACACGCACCTAGACTCCGATGTCGTCATGGTCGTCGACGCGCCGGCGGGCCCTGACGCGCGCGCCCGCGTGAAAGCCCGGGACTGCAGTAGCCCCTAGCGGGCGCCCCGCCGCGACGGGGCCCCTCTCCCGGACAGTATGACGAGGGCGATGGGAGGAGGAGGCGGGTGATTATGTCATGACTCCACGTCAGCTCATCTATTCCGTGCTGCCGCGGGGTGAGTAGACTAGCCCCTCGCGCCCGTCCGCTGGGAGCTCACTGCCGCCAGCGCGACTCGAGCATCTTCGAGCTACCCGCCCTCCCGCAACCTGTTAATGTGTCTTCTTCTTTAGTAGCTCTAGTTTTCGTATTGTACATGTAGCGCCGTCCATCGGAAATCAAATTCGAATCATCGAGAGCCTGGGCACCTGGGCCGACACAGGCTGAGTTCCTGAGATCTGCATTGTGAAGAATCGAGCAGTGGACGAAGAGAGCCATAGGGGCGAAAGGACGCCGGATGGCGGGTAGGGTGTCAGATACGACGACGATGGTGGATGAGATGATAGAATGGATATCGATCTAGGACGATACGGCGGCATAGTGCTGTGCGATGCGTGTCCTCGATCGATATCCATTCTATCATCTCATCCACCATCGTCGTCGTATCCGACACCCTACCCGCCATCCGGCGTCCTTTCGCCCCTATGGCTCTCTTCGTCCACGTTGAATCGCGGCTGTTGGAGGAGATGTGGAAGACGGAGGTGGTGATGGAGCGTAGAAAGGGAAACGTGAGTGGGAACGTGACTGGAGATGATGAACGGCACACCAGCACCGGGCTCGATGCCGCCCGCGGAGGTATGTACCAGTGACTGGGCGCGGAGGACGAGTTGTTGGCGCGGCTCAAGGGAGAGGATATGGTCTCGCCAAACTAAACGCGAACACGGCGCGATGGAGTGGAGGGCCCTGGGTTCAGCCCAGTCAGTGCAGAGGACGTCCCAGGCTTCACGGTGATGTGCATTCAACTCCGGTATGAGCCAACAGGAGTGAGGGTGAAAGAGCGAGCTCGCGTAAATGAGAGGCTCGCGAAGTCGAATAGAGCAGAAGGGACAGATACAACGCGCCGCGGGATGTATAACACAAAGTCAAACGCGAGCATAAATACATGCTGCCCGTATAGTACGAGTAGAGGGCCTTCCCGAGTCATACAAAGCCGCGGAAATAGTGACAATGAGGCGCGACTTGGGTACGAGTGGCGATGGTGCGGTACTCGTGCATATGTGTATACAGACTAGTTTCGGAGAAAGTCTGGTAGGAACAAGTTGGCCCAGCACTCGTGCGCGGTCACCATGTCCTCGACGGGGCCGTGGTACGATACAGCGTTCGGCATTCCCTGTGCTGGAGGGCGGAACCCCGACCACGAGGGGGCAGTCGTAAGGGGGCAGTGGCTTTGGAGATGAAGGTCCGATCCGCATGCACAGCAGTGAATGATGGGGTGCGGGCTATTGTCCTCGTACAGAGTCATCTCCACCCCATCTACTTGCGTGGTCGAGGTGCGCCCTCCGCAGATGGCGCGTTTCATGAGGAGAACGAGGAAAGAGTGCATGACTATGGTGAAGGGGAGTGCCAAGAGAAGGAGGCCGAACGGGCCATTGTCGTCACGATCCCCGAGTTCGACAGGCTGGATGTGGATCGTGCGGAGGAATTGCTCAATGGTGATGAGCTCCAGGTCCGGGAGTTGGTGGGCGGCCATGAGCCGGAGCGCACAGTCCCGGAAATGATCGTCGTTCCGCAGGCGTTGGAGGAACTCGGTCAGAACTGCGTCCCGGATACGGACCACCTCGTTGAAAGACGGCTGACCATGGAGGAGATCTTGCCCCAGGATGACGAATATTTTCCACGGGGTCGCGAAGGAAGATGGACCGGGGTTCGGGTAGACGGAGAAGGATAGGAATCGTCCTAGATCGAAGTGGGCACGATTAAGGAGATATCGAGTGAGCGCGTGTTCTGGGTCGTCACGGATGTACAGCGCGATGGCGTTCCTGAGCGGAGGAGGGACGGGTACGCTGAAGGTCTCATCTGAGAGGACGTCCTCCCAAGACCTGGCCTCGAAGGTCCGCGCGGGGAGCCCTTCCTCGCCCTCAAAAGTAAAGACGGTCTGCATGAGGCACGGGAGAATGGATCGGAAGCGTAGAGTATCCTCCGGGTGGGCGCAGTGGCCGTGTTTGACAACGATAAGTGGACCGGCGAGTGGAACGATGAGTTCGCCTGAGAGCTCATCTTGATCGCGGTGGTTCCAGCAACATGATATGGGGAGAGGGAGAGGGCCTCGAGCGAGCGAGGAGTCGGGAAAAGCAAGTGGATATTTCAGCACTTCGCTTTGGTGAGAGCCCCAGTATGCCGGATTCGAGAAGAGAGCTGTGAACGAGTTCGTAAGAGCAGGGTCCCGGGCCGGGTTGTATCTCGCGATGTCTCCATTCCAATGAAGATCTACTCGGGCAGTAAGAACCATGTTATTGTGGCCCACGTAAGTAACTCGTACCTCTGTCTTCTGGATCGCCGCTTGCTTCTGCTGTGCGGTCTCGTGCCAGTTCTTCGGCGAGGTCGAAGAGGGTGGGCATGATGGGGTGTAAGGGGCAGCTGATGGGTGGGCTGGAGCGCCGGCATCGTTTCGAAGATATGCCGCGCTAGGAGTGGCATAAGGCACAAAGGAGAGGGGGCACGCGTTTTGCCCAACGCCATGTGTTCAAACGCCTTTGATTCGCAAGTGGCAGAGTTCACATGCCTTCTCCGCTCTTTCCGGAGCCAGAAGATGCGCCACGCGAACTCGGTCATATGGATCTGTGGTCTCCAAGTCGCTCTGTGCCGAGCCTTCGGTAAAATTGCAGTACTTACAGCACAGTCGACGCTCGGGAGGTCTGCTTCCCGAAATCGGAGCACTGAAAGTCGAAGTATCGGAGGGGTCCGCCGCTCGATCGGAACTCCGCGGACAGCATGCGGTGGGCAGCGCCTGATCATCGTGATTCCTTTCTCATGCTGCCTGCGGTTGCATGCCTTCAGGGCGACGTGCCACTCAACGTTCAACTGTGATCGCATTATGTGCGGTACGCGTCCGGCCAATAGATACGGCGTGGGTGCTACTGCGCTTGCTATGTTCGTGTTCACAGCCAGCAGGTGTGCAGCGCGGGGCCGCGCGCACATGGAGGAGCAGCGAGGACGGGAGTGCTGCGCACACGTGTTGTCGCTCGCGCGGGCCGATGATGCGCATGCCGCGCGGCACGCCTCGTACCAAATCATCCGGCTCAAGTCCACTACCTCACGCAGCGCGCATCGACACACGCACCCCCCTACGAGTTCGAGACGTCGCCACCACCACCACCACCACCACGCCGCTCGCGCGCGCCTTCCCCATATCGGTCTTCCGCCACCGTCCTCGCCTCAGCCGTCCTGCTGTCCTCCAGATCGTCCCCGCGCGCAGCGCGTTTCATCCCACTCCTTCACGCGCTCGTCTTCTCCACTCGCGCCGGGCCAATTGTCCGCAGTATAAGCTCGATGAGCACGCACGCGATCCCCTTCTCATCCCCTTTCGCGCGCCTCCCGGCGTTAGCATCCCATCACGTAGTAAACGTCCGATGATATGATGCTAACACCGGTAAGAGTTGCAAGGGGTGAGGGCCGAGGTCGAGTCCGTGTAGGCGTGAGACGCGGGAAGTCGGACGAGTGAACGAGCACCAGGGGACGGAATTCGCGAACGCGGAGGACAGGAGAGGAAGAGAAGCAGAGAGGCGATAGACGCGGTGATGTGCAGGGCAACGCGGGGGTTGCGCTACGGTGTGCGACTCACCACACTGGCTCAGGCCGTGGTCCCGTGCCACTACGGCGTCAACCGAACGCGGGATAGCCGCCGTCCCGTTCCGATTACTGAACGTACTTAGCACTACGCGTGTAGGTAACGAGCTCTGGCACGGATCCATCATCATCTCCATCATCAGCTACGGTGTGCGAGTGGAAGAGGATCGCCAGTGGGAAGCACCGAGAAGAGGAAGAGAGGCGGAAGATAGGACGTGGGCGGAGACGAAACAAGGAGACGGAGACGGAGACTAGACTGACACACGGGCCAAAGACAGACGGGAACTGGGGTGAGACGACGCTCTCCGGCACCAAACCGGACGAGGGAAGCTGTATTGCGACGACGGCGAGCTACAGTAGATATACTAGTGCGTATGTAAGCAGTGTAGCAACAGCAACAGCGGAGGTGGTCGGGATGGTAATGCGCGGATGAGGACATAACGAGCGCCGGACGTACAGTATACATACGCGCTCAGCGGAGCTGGGTGCGTATCAGCGGACGAGGGGGCGCGCACGGGCGATGGGCGATGGGCGATAGGCGGCGAGTACGATGACGATGAGCGACGAAGATGATATGAGACGATACGAGGTCGAGTAGAGGCGAAGTCGAGGAGTGAGCACACAATGCACACACAGGATTGCGAGGAAAATGAACTAGATAGCATGCAGCGCGAGTCGATTCTAAATGCATGCGAATGTGGCCTGCGCGAGAGCGTGACTACGACCGAAACAAACACCCAAAACGTATCTACGAGTCAGAGTTTCATGGCGAGCAGCTGAAGATGTGAGAAACAAGTGGCGGAGCGGGGCAACGAGTGGGGCTGACCATGGAGGCCGTGGAATGAGGTATTCGAGGGGACGAAAAGGAGAAGAAACGCGTGTGGATGTGTGGCTAAACATGAAGCCGGAACGATCGCGAGGGTCGGTGTGGCGTGCCGTAGAGACGAGGGACGAGGATGTACAGTGGGCTCGGGCGCGGAGCTCGCGCGGGCGTCTGACGGACGCGTGCACGTACCAGCGGCGGTGGATACATATCACCGACGACAAGCGATAGTGGTCATCGGGGCAGGCACGAGTAGGTGTATATACGAGCGGAGGTGTACCGAGGCAGAAAGTACCCATCAACGGCAACCACGCATACTCAGTCAGTTGAGGTACCAACGCGCCGCAACTCCCTAGAAAGTTTGAGCTATAGGTGCAACCAAGTTGGAGAGAGACAACGAACCTCTTGACCGGGTAAGCAAGCTCCAGCCGGGAGTTGAACTCATCAAGAGCAACACAGGGATCAAACAGATGGAGGTAGATCTGTTCGTTCATAACTCCCACGTGCTTGGTAGCCCTGTGCATGTGTTGGAGCGATGAAAAACCCTCTATGCGCGTGGCTCACTCACATATGGTCCAGCACACCTGTTCTTAACAAACCACTTGCACCGCACCAGTGGCACTTGTGATTGGTTCGATTTCCCGGCAGTGGGCCACCACCTTGCTCTTGGATCTTCTGTTTCATGGCGCTCTTATACGCTGACATGGTGTTGATCAATTTGCCGTCCAGGATCGTCGGCAAGTGTTTCACCCTCTTGTTCCGTCGCCTACTCGTAGCTTCCGGCGCGGCTCTCTTGTTGAAGCCTGAGGGCTGCTGCGATTCAACAAAGTCAGCACGCCCACACTATGTTAGCGCATGAGATCGTGCGTAAGTCACCGGAGCCTCTTGTGTGTCATGCACGCGATCGAAACCACTGGTACCTGGAAGAACATTACTAGATGCCGACCGTCAAGGGAATGGGACCTACTGCTGTATGTGTCTCCAGGTGGGAAATTCGAGACAGAGAGCCACGCATAGTACAACATGTTATGCAGCTGAAGCACATCAGCCGGATGACCCGAGTTCCAGCGTCGATATTCTGCCTGCTCTGACAGCAAGTTGAAGGATGACTGGACACTATCTGTAGACAGAAAGTCCCAGGCCGCCTTGATAGAGCTCTGACTATTGATGACCTGGTGTCGTCAGCGTTCAGGTGCGTATACTGTGTTCAATGTCCATTCACCTGGTGAGCCCAGCCAGCTGGTATCCAAACGGCAGTGCCTACGTGCTGTTCGACCACTACGTAGTCGACCCCCTGAGATTTCAGCTCATCGAGCATGTCCTTAGTCAAAAAGCAACTTTGACTGTGAATAGGATCTGCCCCTTGAAGATGAGAAAATACTGAGCGCATGTATCCGCGGAGCGCGAGTAGGCTTTGAGGACTGAACAGGGTCCAAACGGCGCCAACCCCGGTGCCGAGAGACCACAGCATGATATTGATAGCACTCGTGACATCGAGATGGAGGTTCGTGGTCCCCATCCTCGAGGTCGAATCCGGATTGTGTTGTGCGATGTAGAATTTGGGCCCTGTTACATGATCAGTTTCAACATGTACTTCAGGCCCCAGAGCATGTCAACATTACCGAGATCCGGCGCATTCCCATTGAGGGGATAGTGAGCGGAGAGGTTCCTGACACCATCCACAGCCGCAACATCTCTGAACGGCCCAGGGAGCATCATCTTCAAATCCGAGTAAAAACCTGGCAACAGGTCTCTGAAGTGTGCATTGGGAGGAAAATCCTGAAAGGAGATGTGTGAGTTGCCTAGATGGAGCATATGGTAATCGCTCACCTTGACCTTGAATACCCCCTTCGAAGTGTCGCCATTGCGAAGAGTCTTCAAAAATGTTTTGGCCTTCCAAGGTCGACTGCGCTCCTCACCGGTTGTACAATCTATAAGCGTGACATCAAGGTGGCCGAACTCAGAGATCAACCGGTCGGGGCCCCATTCTCGGCCCAGTCTACCATCCAATCCAGTCACGATCATGGGGAAGCTGGGACTCCACTGCGCCATGAACTCCGACTTGTTTGATGTTAGGGAGCACCATAACGGCGTTCCGTCTGTAGGATGCTGAGCTTCAGGCACTGGACTACTAGGGTCAACATGGCGCCACACATATTGGGAACGAGTCACCTGTCAAGTACCGGAACTTGATTTTCCATATCTTCGATCAACTTGGTGAGCTCCTCTTCCGTAAACTGGGTGTATGGGCGAAAATGGCTCTGAGCGTGTGAGGGCGAGCGTTCAGCGGTACATGTCAGGGCATCTTTCAGGATGCCGGGAGACTGAAGACAATGGCGGTGATGAGCGAGATAAGGCGAATCTTTGAGCGTTGTATTACCTCTAAAGGGAGGCGATTGAAGCAGCCAATACACAGCTCCGCTCCACATGTTATACACTGCCAGGATTGCGCGAACAGCGCACCACAGCACCCATCTACGGATCAAGGGAACATTAATCACAGTGGTGCATGATAGTGACGGACTCACCGCAGGTTACCAGGACTGCAGGATCGATCCTGAAGTAATTGTGTGCTACTCCACCGATGTGATCGAGCTCTGCTTTGAGAACTGGGAGTAGATGTTTGATGACAACGGTCTGGACGATACTTTCACGTAAGAGAGACTCAAAATACTGGCTCATTCAGGAACTCACACAAACTGCTCCAACGTCCAACTTGTTCGGCGGTCGATCAAATTTTCTTGCAAAGTGCGGGTCATTGCTGTGCGTGTGGTGAAACAGGACTTCTTCGCCATCTACGTGTCGATAATCTGGGAGATGGAATGTGATGAGGATTTGTCGTAACATCCAGATACGTACAATACCGACCTTGAAAGCGACAGCCATCAGGATCGTTGGAGGCACATTCCATACAAGATGGAAACCCCTGAAAGGCGACCAAATCCTTGGAACTTCGCAGTTCGCAACACGGAACAGTCTGCGAGATCATGAGATTTTGCTGGATCAAAGGGCAGCGAGAATCGAACAAGAGAGGAGCTATGACGTGGCAACCAGACAAGAGGTGGGCGGGTCGTATTTATTAATTATTATGCCACATCATCACCGCCCTCGTGTCCAGCGCATGGAGATCACGTGCGTCTTTTCCTCCACGCGCAATTGCATAGAGCAGACAGGCCAGCCGCCAGCGGGCTGTCCGAGAAAGTCGTCTGTAAGCAGGTCATCCGCCCTCCCCTTCGTCTGAGCGTGGTCGCCGTGCGTCGGAGAGCTCGACATCCGCCTAAACGCGTCCTCGTTGCGTTCGTATGTGGCTTTAAGTGACTGCGACTACGCTGACAACCGTCACCCTTCAGCCGCGGCCATACGCATTCACTCCGGCTCGGCCCTGCTGTTTCGACGATGTTCGAACGGGCGCGCCGTGGTCTCACCGTCGGAGCACGGGTGGTACGGCGCGTGGATTGGTAGAGGCGCGGTTGTTGTTAGTTCGCACCGGAGGTAGTTTGGTACGATGCGCACAATTGTTATGATAAAAGTAGACGCATGAACAGTGTGAGAAACGAGCCAATATTATGAGGAGTGCATTGCGTCATAGATTGCGTCAAAGGACTGTGAGGGAAGATTGATGCAGGTACGAAAGGATTTTACACGAAGAGGAAGAGAAGTAGCCGAAGCAGGAAGACAGGGACGTATCAGCGCATTTAAGACAGAGATAATGGTGTGGTCGGGAGGCTCTATGGACACTCAGCCATCGTAGGTCTGCGCCCTGAGGTGTCTGCAGGTGGACCGGAATAGCGCCAGCGCTGGGGACTAAAAGTTCATATCTAAAAGTGTCTCAATTAGCATCGGCATGCACGACGAGGCTAATACCCCCACCTTCCGTGAAGTCTTCTTCCTCATTATTGCCATCGGAATCGCTGTCTTTGCTATCGGAATCGTTGTCTTCCCCTAAATATGGCCACGGATAGTCGCCGACTTGTCTGTTGGGCTCATCATAGAGCGAGAAATCATAGGGCGCGTCACCCATTTTCAGTCCGTCTTTCTCACCATCGTTCAGAGATCGTAGCCATGCGGGATCGTAGCAGGACTTAGGAAGACCTCGAGGAGCCTCCTTGTCGACCTCATTAGCACCCGATGTCGGCAGTGCTCTCTTGCGTGGTACACTTCCCCCCTTCCTGTGCCCCGTGCGGGCCACGTAATCGATAGAGTGGAGGAGATTGCGCAATTCTTCACTCATCCAGGAGGCATTCACGATGTTGAACTGCGGAGGGAAGATCAGATGTTGTGTCTTCTTCCCATCATGTGGATCCACCGAATCCTCGTAAGCCGACTCATCGTCGCTCATGCATTTCGCAGGAATGCGGAGTATGAGCTTCACATGGCGCTTCGAAATTCTGGCAGATTCGGACGCAGTGTTGTAGCGCGACGTACGAAGCTACACAATAATGTCAACGAAATGAAACGACGTTGGGGTGGTATGCGCACCGTGCCACGCCGTGATGTTATTCGGGCTTTCTTCCGAATCAGTTCTTCTTCAGGTTTGGTCCTGTTCTTCTTCGCTGCCGAAATTTTATCTCTGTATGAGCGTATGATCTTGTCGTAAGCAGCCTCGACGCAGTTCACAGTAAGGTACGTTGCTGTGACTACGGATGCAGTCGGAGTACCAGCGAGTTCGCTCAAGGCATCCGCGACGAAAAATTTCTTGGCACCTTCGTTCCAGCTGAAGCGGGAGCTTTTTGAACGTTGCAAAGATTGGTTTTCGTCGAAATCCACCTGGAAAGTGTCTCTTGTGAAGTACGAGTCCCGTCGTCTTTGGAAGTCTCGCTTCGCTTCATCAGATACCGTCTGGTCAGCGAGCTCTTCAGGGGATTTTTCGCCGAACAGCTCCGCGACGTGCATACGGACTGCTCTCTGCATGCGATTGATGTGTGAGCATGGCCTAATGGCACGTTGAAACAGCCATACCTGCAGAGTGAGTAGCTTCGCCTTCTCCTGTTGCCGTACCACTGGTGTGTCCGGTTGGTCAAACGGGATGATGACTAGATCGTCCATCGAAGGGGCCTTCTTTCGTCGTGTACGAGAGGGCGGTGAACAGGACGAAACAATATCTTTCTCGCTCTGCCGATTCGGCGGCCACTTTTGCGGCGACGACTTCGATGGGCGACCCGCTTTTTTTGCCTGGGGTGTCATGGTGCTTGACACGTCATTGACGCGATCGCTAGCGATAAGCTCGTCTATGCGTTCGTCAACTGAATCGATACGATGACTGCTCGAGGTGAGTAGTCAGGAAAAAAAACATGACAGCAACATGCTCACCTGACAATAGCCACGTCCTTTCGTGTCGAAATTACTGTTGTAGCAACGAGACTCGTCTGTGCGGCAATGCCTTCGATGAATTCCATAAGCTTTGTGGCCCATGTAGGAGTTTCTTCTGAACGCTATGAATGTATTTCCTGTCAGCTCAGAAGCACAGACCAAACCGATCGAACAAAAGCACATACTTCGCCATCATCGCCATTGTTGTGTATTTCGGGTTGGTCGGCTTCGCTGTCAGTGGCCGTGTGTCCTCTGCGACCGTGAGTATCGGGGCGGTTGGATTTGCGATGGGAAGCTTTAAACTTGCCCTTGGGGTTATCGATTGGGAAGCCCTGAGACGCGCCAACTAATGGAAAAACATTACAGGCAGTACGTGGTACATGTGGTGGTGACCCAGTGCTGCCCTCTCCAGGCATTTTCATCTGGATTGAATGGGCGACCTCGGCTTCGGGAGCGACTACAGGGGAGGGAGTGCCACCGTCCTCGCCCATCTCTATGTCTGATTGATCCGAAGACATCGGAGGGTTGGAAGAGGGCACAGAATAGGACGGCCAATGAGAATCGCTCTCCCTGAAGGTCGGCAGCACGGCTGGGGGGGCGAAATGTGACGGCGGTGCGACCGAAAGATATGTGGGCACCACGGGGGCAGGTTTCCCCAAGGGTGGCGCGACCGGAGGCGAAGCCTGCAATAAAGCACCCATACGCCCGAAGGACGGTGGTGCCGCTGGAAAAGCGGGCATGACTGCAACATTGTGGACCAAGGAGGAGAGGTGGGTAATGCATGCCTGAAGAACGGTGGCGGGGCCGGAGGAGCGGCAGGCAGAACGGGCCCGAGCTGTAAAGGAGCGGCGGGGCCGGACTGCTCGAAGGACGGTGGTGCGGGAAGAACAGGGCCGGGCTGCCAAGGAGCGGCGGGCAGAACGGGGACGGGCTGCAGGGGAGCGGCGGGGCCGGGTTGCTCGAGGGACGGTGGTGCAGGAAGAACGGGGCCGGGCTGCTCGAGGAGGTGGTGCGGGAAGAACGGGGGCGCGGAGGGGGGCGGGGGGGCGGGGGGGGGGCGGGGGGGCGCAGGGGGCGGCGGGGCCGGGGGGGGGGGGAGAAGGGGCGGGCTGCGAGGGTGGGGGGGAGGGGCGGTGCAGGGGAGCGGCGGGCCGGGTTGTCGAAGGACGGTGGTGCGGGAAGAACGGGGCCAGGCTGCCAAGGAGCGGCGGGCAGAACGGGGGCCGGGGCTGCCGAGGGACGGGGGCAGGGGGGCGGGCTGCTCGAGGGAGGTGGTGCGGGAAGAACGGGGGGCGGGGGGCGGGGCCGGGTGCTCGAAGGAGGTGGGCGGGAGAACGGGGCCGGGCTGCGAGGGGGGGGGGGGGGGGGGGAGCGGCGGGCAGAACGGGGCCGGGCTGCAGGGGAGCGGCGGGGCCGGGTTGTTCGAAGGACGGTGGTGCGGGAAGAACGGGGCCGGGCTGCTCGAGGGACGGTGGCCCGAATGAACCAAGCTTGAAGTAGAGCTGGCGATGGGTCATTACACGAGCTCGGTGAGCAGAGCCGTGCACTAACCTTCTGTAGCTGTTCCGGAGTGAAATGTATCAACATCTATGATGGATAATGAGAATGGTCCTATAGTCAACATGGTGGTAGACGAACCCGAGCAATCGTTTCTCCTTTCGGTCGTTTCACGTGACGATTGTCTTTCATATCGTCTGGGCTGGAGGACCGCCTGCGTTTTTGCCCCTTTTTTGTGGCGTAGACGTACATCTGGAACTGGCTTGAACAAAGAGACCATCATCAATGAGGCGTCAGATTGAAGCTTACGTTCTTTACAACCTCTGCGGAAAAGTTTTTTGACATCTATTCGTGGGAGTTGAAGTTCGTAGGCGTATGGTCAACGGACAAACATACCAGTTGGTGAACTTCTTGTCTGAGGCGATCCAACTCAAGCTCAACACGATCAGAATGCCCCACTCCTGTGGATATCTGAAGTCGGGATGGGGCGGGGGCATCGTCGCTGGACATTGGGAATGTAGAGGGTGAGGGCACCCTGAGTGGAATGGTAGGGCCATATATCTGAACGCACTAACAAACAAACCTATGAGACAATAAGGAAGCAAAGAGGTTTCGGGGTTGTCCTATCACGCAACAGAAACATCCCGTTAGCAGCATGAAGTCGTCAAAATCTGACCTTTCGCGTGTCCTTTGGCGATACATGATTGTCGTGGTGAGAAGTCAAAGCAGTACATGGCAGACATTCCAAATGGATGCACATCTGGCGAGAGCAGGCAACGCGACAACCCAAATTCTGTGCAGTCGGTCACGGAAACGACGGTGAACAGGCAACAGCTTGCGGCAAATCATTTCACACGTGCGAGGATCTCGTAGATAATGCATGAAAAATTGTATTCAAGATGAAACGGCTTTTGTGTGCTGAGCTGCCTAAGACCCTAACAACAATGAAGACCAGAACACAAAGCAATGCTGCAAAACTCGCAACGCAGGCAAAATAGACACGGAGAACAACGAACGAGAATGATGGTGGGGATAACTGTGCTGTAATGGGCAGGCAGGAAGCGGTAGAGGCCGGGTGAACAACCGGGTGCACACATGGAAGAAGGCCTAACGTACCGAATGGAAAGGTGCATAGAGGTGCGTCGCGACGCTCGCGGGGCAAACGCGCGCTAGGTGGAGGACAAACGAAGACCGGTTTATGGTGACGGCCTGGAGGGGAACGGAGGGACGAGGGGGGGCGAAGCGTGAACGTTTGAACAAAGGATCGCAAACACAAAGACGAGAGCACTTACCGGGGACACCGGAGTGGCACAGAGCAGCGGTAAGTTGACGACGGTGCTTGGGGCAGGCGGGGACGCTGGAGGGTCCGCGGGGTGGACCGGGGGAGCCGTCGTCTTCACCGTGGCTCTCGTCGTGGAGGTCTTCGCGGACGTGCAAGGAACATGGCACACGCTCACTGGTCAGGGCATCGAGCCCCTCCATCAGAGCGCGTACTACTCCCTCGCTCGACCAGACACCACGCCTCGCAGCCGGAGGTCGTCGCCGCCGCCGGTCGTGGTCGATGTTCCGGTGGGCTTGATGCCTTGGGGGAAGGACCGGGGACATTGGAGTGGCACAGAGCAGCGGTAAGTCGGCGACGGCGCTTGGGGCAGGCGGGGTGCTGGAGGGTCGGAGGGGACGCTGGAGGGTCGGCGGGGTGGACCGGAGAGCCGTCCGTCGTCTTCACCGTGGCCCTCGTCGTGGAGGTCGTCGCGGACGCGCAAGGAACATGACACACGCTCACTGGTCAGGGCATCGAGCCCCTCCATCAGAGCGTATGTCACTTCCTCGCTCGGCCAGACACCACGCCGCAGCCGGAGGTCGTCGTCGCCGCCTGTCGTGGTCGATGTTCCGGTGAGCTTGATGCCTTGGGGAAGGACCGTGGCGGAGGCGGAGAGTTGAAGGCAGTCCCAGACGGGCTCGAGTGCAGCCCTCGCCACATCGAGCCGTCGGAGCGATGAGAAGGAGGAGCGGGGACGGAGCAGCAATGGGGACGCTCGTCGCTGAGGAGCGGCAAACAGGTGAAGCGCAAGTGCAGTGCAGCTAGGCAAGCGCGCTTGTCACCCCCATGTCACTACTTAACGTGACACCACTTGATCCTCGATATCGAATGGGCCCCCGCTCAGCTCACGTTTTCATAAATCAGTGTTCCCGGGTAATCCCTAGTTTCGGCTCCAGACCCTCTGAGGAGCTCCCCGCACAGGCGCTCACAGTGCTAGAACGGTGCAAGGAGAGGGAAAAGTATAAGTGGACGTACTTACTTGATGTTACACGGTGATCTTAGGCATGGATAACAAAAATGATAGCTGTGTGATAAGCGAGAAACCGGTTGATGTTGTGAGCGCCCGTGCAGAGAGCTCCTCAGCCCACGCGGGCGCCTTCAGGGCGTCTGGCGCCAAGACTAGTCCTTACCCGGCTACGCCGGCCGCGCCTACCTAATTCATCCCTCTCCTGCACGCGTGCGTCTATCCTCACCTGTACCTCACATCAATCAGGCCGGCTTAGCCC
Source organism: Epithele typhae (assembly GCF_022376455.1). Lineage (NCBI taxonomy): Eukaryota > Fungi > Basidiomycota > Agaricomycetes > Polyporales > Epitheliaceae > Epithele > Epithele typhae. The sequence goes on from NW_025954282.1 coordinate 25,318, forward strand.
GTGGCACCGGGGGGGGTGGCCCGGGTCAAGTAGACCTGAAACCGTGCTCCCCCGCACGTTTGAATAATTCGTCCAATAAACCCGAGCTGTTTCCCAACAGGGAAGTGCTCGAACGCCCTCCCTCCCAAGTCCCCCAGCCCATCACGTGTCCCCATCCTCCAGATCTCCCATCAGTCCGCGTTATCTCTCCCGCCCCCACCCGCGTTATCTCCCGCGCCCACGCCTACGTTATCTCCCGCGCCGGCGCCGGCGCCGCGCGCCTCCCTGCCCCGCCACCCGTGCTCGCTGTGCCCGACAGTGAGCTCGCTGTCCCTGCACCCTGCCTCCCCCTCCTCTCCGTTTCCCTCCGTTCTTTTTGTAATTACTTGTATTCAAAATGCGCACCTAATGGTACACAATTCGATGGCCACACCTTCCTGGGTGTGCCTGCACTGAGCCCTCAAACCTCCCAAAATGTGTGCAATACAGGAACATATACAAGCACTCAAATTATGGATAAGTCCTGCATCAGATAGTTGTATATGAGAGCTGCTCTATCATAAAATCGCAGGTGGATAGCTAGAGGGGTGCAGGTATGATGTCATATGTTATTTCAGAATGACATACCCCACAGTGACATGGTATATGCATATATCGTCTTATGTACACCCCGAATCGTACCTAGAGGTCATTCAGAGCGCGTTTCAAAAAGAAGCAAGTGAATAAACAATGTCGTGGTGAGGATATGACATATACACAGAAGGGGGAGTTGGCTCGAAAATGCGGCCTTCATATGTTTTTGTGTAGACCTCTGATCACTTCGCATTTTGTTGCATTACGTTTAAATGTATATGTAGAGCTCAGATCGTCGTTTTGGTGCTTATCGGTGAAGGATTGAAAACAGGAAATGGTATGTCATTATTCCATGACATAGGTATAGCGAGACAGCATGTGCTCCGATTATCATTCTGAATGGCGGAATAGAACGGGGTGTTCTTCTACTCAGCGATGCAGAAGAAATCTTGAAGAATGGTTGAGAAGTGATTGAGATATGCCATATGAGCTTGAAGTGTGCAAAGTAGCGTAGGTGGTTCAAGGGCGTTCTTGTGCAACCTGCCATTCTGGACCCATATGGCATATCTCAATCACTTCTCAACCATTCTTCAAGATTTCTTCTGCATCGCTGAGTAGAAGAACACCCCGTTCTATTCCGCCATTCAGAATGATAATCGGAGCACATGCTGTCTCGCTATACTCTATGTCATGGAATAATGACATACCATTTCCTGTTTTCAATCCTTCACCGATAAGCACCAAAACGACGATCTGAGCTCTACATATACATTTAAACGTAATGCAACAAAATGCGAAGTGATCAGAGGTCTACACAAAAACATATGAAGGCCGCATTTTCGAGCCAACTCCCCCTTCTGTGTATATGTCATATCCTCACCACGACATTGTTTATTCACTTGCTTCTTTTTGAAACGCGCTCTGAATGACCTCTAGGTACGATTCGGGGTGTACATAAGACGATATATGCATATACCATGTCACTGTGGGGTATGTCATTCTGAAATAACATATGACATCATACCTGCACCCCTCTAGCTATCCACCTGCGATTTTATGATAGAGCAGCTCTCATATACAACTATCTGATGCAGGACTTATCCATAATTTGAGTGCTTGTATATGTTCCTGTATTGCACACATTTTGGGAGGTTTGAGGGCTCAGTGCAGGCACACCCAGGAAGGTGTGGCCATCGAATTGTGTACCATTAGGTGCGCATTTTGAATACAAGTATATTACAAAAAGAACGGAGGGAAACGGAGAGGAGGGGGAGGCAGGGTGCAGGGACAGCGAGCTCACTGTCGGGCACAGCGAGCACGGGTGGCGGGGCAGGGAGGCGCGCGGCGCCGGCGCCGGCGCGGGAGATAACGTAGGCGTGGGCGCGGGAGATAACGCGGGTGGGGGCGGGAGAGATAACGCGGACTGATGGGAGATCTGGAGGATGGGGACACGTGATGGGCTGGGGGACTTGGGAGGGAGGGCGTTCGAGCACTTCCCTGTTGGGAAACAGCTCGGGTTTATTGGACGAATTATTCAAACGTGCGGGGGAGCACGGTTTCAGGTCTACTTGACCCGGGCCACCCCCCCGGTGCCACGGGCTAAGCCGGCCTGATTGATGTGAGGTACAGGTGTCTATTCTTGTCCGCGACTCCGCGCCCGCTAGTCCTCGCCCGCGCGACCGTAACAATTAGGGCACTGAGGAAAGCCTGTACAACCTGCCATGCTAGACCCATAAGTCATATCTCAATCACTCCTCGACTGTTTTTCGAATTCCGACTTTCAGAATAACATTCGGAGTATATGTCGTCTCTCTATACTCTATGTCATACAATAATGACATATCATACCCTGTATCCAATCCTTCACTGATACGCCGTGAGCCTCAAGCGCGACGCTCGTGGTGTGTTTAGGTGAGTCGAACACCCTAAGTGTTTTCCTGTGTATGCCCTGTGCTCGCGGTACTGTTTTTTACAGCCGGACTTCAGTTGGCCCGTGTGACGGTCGCACGCGGAGCGGAAGGGCGAAAACGGGGGAAAGAGCCGTGTTGCTCGCTAGCATAAGACAATGCGAATGCGGAGACTAAGTACTACTGTAGACAGGAGAAGTAGAGCTCCAATAACGACGCTGTTATAGGCGCAGCAAGAATGAGTAATGGAGAATGTAGAGTGATGCAATGAAGTATAACCAAGCCCATGACAGACCGCGAGGAGGTTGCTTCGCGTGCGCGAGCGAGCGTTCGTTCGCTGCTCTAGGCAGGTCGGCCCCTGCTTTCGCGTCTTCGTACACCCGTTCGTCCCACTGAGTCGATGCCCACGTGTGACGGACAACAATGGAAGACGATGGGTCTCCGTTCGTCCTTCTCCATCCATTCCCGGACCTTCCGGCACACAATCACGGACACGAGCTATTAGCCGTGCATGCCGGTGTCCTAGGTCCAAAATGGTTCGTAGTGTTGACTTGGCATTATCTGCGACCGCCATGTGAATGGTCTCAGCTTCGTCGCGAAGCCCAGCCCCATCCGCTGCGCCATCATCTCGGTGTCGTACGACGTCGCCTCTCCGCACGCAATGCCGTGCCGTCGGGAGAGCTTACCCGAATGCTACGCTCGAAAAGCCGCGCCACTATGGCAGTGTGGCTTTGGGTATACAGCTCCATCCACGAAGACGACCACAGCGCGTCTGTTCACCATTGCTTCTTCGAGGCGAGGCTTCAGCTGACCTTCAACACAGGCCTCAAGCTCGTCCGCGCCTTTCCTCGGGTGCTCAAGGTTCCACTTGAGTCGTCCGCCAAAGAAGTCCGTACGCTGGGGCGTGTCTCCGCATGGAGCGCGGAAAAGTCCTCAGTGCAGTCGTTCCCACTTCTTCTACCAGAACGAGAGGTGAGTCCTCCGACTGCGGTGCTCTCTCCCCCATTGGAAAAGCTAACTTTGGGGATAGCTGATTGCACGCACAGGGCTCTTGGAGCGCCGCGAGCGTCGGGTGCAACGCCGTCGGAGCCCCGTTCTGCGCACTAGCTTCTCAATCTCACGGGAGGGATGCCCGCGAGGATCGTCATATCGCCCACCGGCGACGTTCTGAACGCACCGATCACCCACTTCAGCGCTGTATTCGGCGCTTTTCTCAGGTATTCCATGTGCTACTTGATCCCCTTGCGGCGGTACCACAGCTGACAGCCGTGCGTCATCAGGGAGAGGACGCACGACACGTACCACTTCCGCCGCTGACTGGGTGGTGTCCCCTTATTGAATTCCCCAGCATGACCAAGGAGTGGGCCGTGCTCGCTGCGCGCCCGCTGTACACGCGCACGTGGTGATGGAAAGTTAGTTTCCGGTTCAGATAGAAGCCCAGGTGCCGCAGCACCTCGACCGGTTGCAAAGGTGAGTCCCCAGTGAAGGATGCCTCCCCGAGGTCGAGAGATGGATTTGCATCCGTTCTTTTCCTCATGAACTGGCACGCTTCCGTCTCTTCGGTCTTGATCACTAGCCCCACGTGCGTGAACTCACGCAGCGTCTGTTTGTATAGGTCCACTAGCAACTGCGCGTTGCTGTGAAGGCTGCTCAATGAGACTGACCACATCCCGTCGTCCACGAGGAGCTGTAGGAACGGGTATCCCCTGGCGCCGCGGTGGATCACAGGCGCGATTTATAGGTTCGCGATCGGCGGAAAGTCGGGCTAGTCGACGGGCCCTACATGACGCCAGCTGTGCCCAGGGGTTGCAGAAGGCCCGAAGCCCGCCGGGTCACTGAGTACCGAGCACTGTCTACTCAACCTCGGTTTCAATGCCGACCTCGGAGTCGAGCGTCCACATGCGCGTCAACGGTGACGATGTGCACGCCTCGTGGCATGAATCGCGAGGGCCTCGCGGAGAAGCCGCGAGGTTGCGCACCTGAGGGTATTAGTGCGTGGAGCGTGGCGATTCCTCTTGCTTTTACGCACTCCGGCGAGGTCGCCGATTCGCTGATCAGCAGTGCAGCAGAAGCACGCCTAAGTCGTTATGTAAGCGATGGCAAAGCCAAATGGACGCACGCACGATGAGCAGCAGTGAATCGTCAGGAGCATCTGTTGCCATAGCCTATCGGCAGCTACAGATGCACCTGGTGATCCGTGATGCGCGCCCGTGTAGACGCGCCTTGGCGGGCGGCAAGGACGAATGGCGCGCATCAACGCGTGGCTGTGATGCACGCCACGCGTCCCCTTCGCCGTCCTTGCCCTCCTCCTCTTCCTCCTCCTCTTCCTCCTCCTCCACCCTCGTCGCCCCCAGCCTCCCCGCTCTGCCCAGGTAGACGATAGCGACCATATGGTCGACTGTCGCCTGCTATTGGACTCCGGTGTCACCAGGTGACACCGACCTCCCGACCTCCCGACCTCCCGACCTCCCGACCTCCCGACCTCGACCTCGACCCCGCCCTTCAGTCACCTTCCCGGCCACTCTCACAACAAACACACCGCGCGAGGACGTCCATGCGGACGTCCTCAATATGGAGATTGGAATATGGGAGCCGCGGCGATGTACCGCGGCCCTTTGTTTTAGTGAGTTCTCCGCTCCGTTCTCCTGCACTCCCAACGCCCACCCATGCCATGACAGGCCTGAGGACGTCCGCCCGACCCTCCCGTCGCTCTCCTCCTCCGCGTCGCCCGCCCCCGCCACCCGCCTTTGCGTCGCCCTCCTCCTCGCTGCCCTCTTCCTCCTCGCCCTGCTCCGCCCACCCCTTGGCCATCTGCGCCGCCGCGTTGCCCACCACCTTCATCTCCCCCTCCTCCGCGTCGTTCCAGCCCATGTCGCCTCCTCCGTGTCGCCTGCCTCCGCCTCGCCCTCGTCTCGTCCGCCCTCGTCTCGCCCACGTCCTCGCCCTCCCCCTTTGCGTCACTCGTCGCCGCCTCGCCTTCTTCCGCGCCCGCCTCCTCCACGCCCACTTCCTCCGCGCCCGCCTCGCCGCGTTACCCTTCTCCACCCACCTCGCCGTCCGCCTGCGCCTCACACGGGTCCCCCACGCCTGCGCCACCGGGTCGCCCTCCTCCGCGTTGCCGTTCTCCGCCCACATCGCCATCCACCTGCGCCTGGCCTGCGTCCTCCCGCCTGCCTGCCTCCTCCGCGCGCGCCAGGCGCGCCTTCGCCTGGCCGCGTCGCCCTACTCCGCGTGCGCCTCCTCTTCGCTCGCCTCCTACATGCTCGCCTTGCCCGCGTCCCACACGCTCACATCCCCCACGCCCGCCTACCGCCTCCGCGCCCGTATTGCCAACCTCCCCGCGTTGCCCGCCTCCATCCGCGTCGCTCCCATCCGCCCGTGTCGCCCACCCGCACCCACCTCCGCCTCTGCCTCCACATTGTTGTGGGGCGTAGTATTACTCGCTAGCCCACCTGTGTAGTAGTTTACTGATAAATATATTTGATCACTAATCATATACAAAGTGTGGTGTGAAACAAAAAGGAAGGTGAGCTCACTGTCAGAGACGGTGAGCTCAGGTGGCAGGACCCGAGGCGCCAGTATCTGGACGTCTCGGGGCAGTGTCGCGCCCATGTGGCCGGCGGCTGCGTGGGGAGCGCAACCGGGCCGGCCGGATCAACAGGTGCATCCGCACCTGCTGATAGGCTATGGTAACAGATGCACCTGATGATTCACTACTATAGGCACGACGCACATGTCAGCGGGACAGGGAGTAGGTGCCGAGCAGGCTGACGTCCGCACGCACGAGGTCGGCAACTGTATTGGCCATGCGCCTTCGGGGCTGGCTGTGGGCTCGATGCGGACGCTGTGCGGGTGTTGTTCCGTGCCGCGCGCGAATGTCAAGGACGTGTGGGCGTTCGTGGACATATGCCCGATGAAATTGAGCGGCCAGCGACTCCATAGAGTCGGTGCAGGTGCAAGAAATGGCGCAGGAGGTCAGCGCAAATGGTAACAGCGCGGAGATCCACGGGAGCACGAGAGAGATGACGAACCAGAACCGAATAGAGCAGCGTGCGCACGCGGTCCGCGGCGAGGGTCAGACGGTGGGGGGAGCAATAGGCTCCTAGGCATTGACAGTGACCCATTCGCGAGCCCCCAGAACGTGCTTAGAGCGCCGGAGGCTTCCTTCACTATCCCATGGTGAGCTACCTAGGGACATTAACGCTTTATCCGCGGGGTCCGATGGGGTCGGCGGCACCCAGGGCATCGCGCACATAGCATGGAACGATAGGGGAGGCAAGACGGAGTGTCAGGAATTGGGCGAGCGGACAGAGAGAGAAGGACAGGGCGGGCTGCGCTCCCAGAAAACAAGGACATCCGCGCTGAACGCGACGACGGTGTAGCCGCGCTGAGAGAAGCTGAGGGCGAAGTGCCTGCCGAGAGCTGCACAGGGCGAGGAACAGCCGGAGGAGGAGGATGGCGACGGGACTGCGGGCCGAGTCGCAAACATCCATCGTGCACAGTGTAATCAGGGCACTACGTTGGAGAGAGAGCGGGCAGACGGGTCGGGATGGCGGAGAGTGAGAGGCGAGCATGCAGCGCTGACAGGAGGACCGTCTAGATCGGTTCGGCTGTGTCCGCCGGGGACACGACGACAACGAAAGAGTAAGTACCCGGGCCGTGGTCCGAGAGGGAGGTGAATGAGGACGAGACCGCGCGGACTAATGGAAAGCAGCCCGCGGCGTGGGCCCTTCTCCGACGTCCGACTCCAACACGATGGCCGGGGTCATCCCGAAGACCTGCAGGGCGAGGTTCGTTGCCATCGTCCGCCTGTTCGTGATCTAGGCCTTAGGAATGCTCAAGGGAGTATATGATGCTGCACGTCACAAACGAGGGCGAGAAAAACACAACTGCTCGCGCTGCGTCTTCATATCCAATCCAATCTCGCTAGCCCCAGACGAGCTCTGAGACCTAATGTGGTGGTACAGTGCGATACAGGTCCATGTATGCAGTATGCAGGAGTTGTGCAGGAGATGGAGGCATCGTCTAGTAGGCCAAGGGTGGTAAATAGCGAGGTATGGTATTGTGAGGGGCGGGAAACGGCTTTACCGCGTCCATGATACAAATTACGAGCGAGACGTCGTGCGCTCACCCGGCCCCCGAGACCCCGTGCACACTCTGACAGCTGCAGATGAGCATCAGCACATGGCCACCGTTCAAGGAACGTGCGCAGGCACCAGAGTACGCACGGTAGTCTCACAACTTCTTTTGTCTTCCCCTCTCGCGCGATAACAACATAGTGAAGCCCCTGCAGAATACAAGATAAGCCGACGACAGTCGCATGGTACCGAGTCATACTCGCCTCTGTCCTTTCCACACTCCTGACGTTTCCGAAGTGTGTTTTTCCGCCTTCAAGGAAAAAGACGCGAGACCCCACCTGTCGCAGCGGCGGTGGTCAGCGTTATTATCGGACCCTCCACCGACACAAGCTCGGACAAACGTCACATACCAGTGGAAAGAAACCATCCTCCATGAGAGTCCGCGGACGCGGACGGCGCTGGGAAGCCGACGAACCTGAGTGGTCCATGTTAGGGGGAGCCATGTACGAGGGGATGGCTGCGGTTCAGGAGCTGGGATTGGTGGGGACGGTGGTGGATGGGAGTCGCGTAAGTATGAAGGAGGGCGCTACTACATCTCGCGTAGAGGCGTAGTGTCGTAAAAGGGACGACGAATCTGGTGGACCGAGGGTGATGTGGCTAAAAAAGGCAAGAGGGATGTCGTATAGACATACGATGACGAGAAGCGGGAGGATGGCACGCGAGAAGAAGAAGACGGAGATCGTGCGGCGAAGTCTAGACAATGGCGCTCAAGGGGTCGGCCGTGTGTAGTCACGGACGCAAGCAGGCAGTCTGGGTCCACATCAAGAATTTTGGGAATGAAAAGACTGGAACAGGGAGATGCTTCGCGGGAGGAAGCGGAAGAAGGGCCCGGCTTGAGTGCAAGAAGATGAAGTAATGAGATTGGAGCAAGGCAAAGGGATGGTAATGGGGAAATGCATTCCCGCGAAGGGCAACACGAGGAGACACTAAGAGCAAGCGAACCGCCGGCGAAAAAAATGACTCGGGCGTGTACAGACGGATGTAGATTGGACGGGAATAGTGTCGGACAGCGGAGCGCAGTGCCCCTAAGAGGAGCGGGGAGAGTCCTCGAACGACTGGACGCCTAAGTATCCATAACGCAAGGGCAGTCCAGACCGCTGGCGATCACTCTCCGGCTGCGCGGCGCAAAGAGAAGGAGCCGGGGGCCATCCGTACGCAGAAAAAAGGGTCGGGAACTGGGAGCAGATGGTGGCGACGAGCGCAGCAGTGGCAGCAGGCAAACGTCCATGCCGCAGCGCCATCGTGGTTGATGCAGTATCTTCCAGAGCCGCTCATCAACGCCCGCGCCATCGTGTTGATACGCCGACCAAATCACGTAAAGAAAACCGGTATCTCATCCCGGCATTCTCATCTGAATCGCTATCTCAGTCTCACTCATTCACACACACTCTCTCATCGGCTCTCGGAGCTCGCACCGGACGCTTTCTTCTCGGGGCCGTTGATGGTGAAGGGGATGTTGAGTTCCGAGATGCGTGTTCCCTGCGTCTACCTCTCGTGTATACACCCACCCTCCTCGCCCAGGACCCGGAGATCGCAATCGACGGCATCGTCGTCTAGAATCACGTTGTGTCCCTTTCGTGTGCATCATGACCGACCTGTCCTCCCAGGCGGGAGTCGTCAGATCATCAGATCGAAGGCTCCGAGCGCATCATGCACTCGCCCAAAGTCAGGTCCGCGCATGGGTCGAACAAGTTCGCCGTCCTCATGGACCGGCTCCGGCGCGGACATGCTCCGCGCAATCGCCTTCGGTGCACAGGCCGTCTTGCGTGAGTCCCATCCCCCTTCCACCTGCCCTGTAAGCGAGGGCCGAGGACGGCTCCCTTGTGCCGCAGTCGGTCGGACATCCGCGTACGGGCTCGTGATCGCTCGGCAGGATGGCGTCGAGGCGACGATCCTCGCCGAGTGTGAGCCCTCGCTCGGGCTCGCGGGGGAAAAGTCTGTCGGGGACATCTGTGGGAAGGCGGGCGATATGACCATCAAGGTTTGTCATTAGGCACGCGGGCCCCTTTTTTTTGTGCGATGTCGCTTATTCAATGGGAATACAGGAGGGATCTAGCTCTGCGCTCTGAGCCCAGTGGTGGTGCTGGGAGTGAACGTTGCGTAGTGCGTTCCGCGTCTTTCAAGCTCTGACTCGAGCGTGCAGGACTTCAGGCCGTCGCGGATACATGAGGCATGTCGCGCCTTGTTGCAGCAGTACACTGCTCCGATGCTTTGAGGTTGCCTATCAGGCTGTCGAGTGTTCGATGGTTGCGGTTCCTTCGTATGAACAATTGAGAACATAAATACACAGCAGTGCTACCCCCAACAACGATTTCAGGTGTGCCACGTATAGAGGTCTGTGGGGCGGCGGCTGTAACGGAGGACGCAGCGCAGAGCGCGAGGACTTTGTAACAGTCATCGGACACTCATAGAGTACATACCGCCGGTTGTATCCGACTCAGCGACGCAAGTCACCTCGCTTTTCCGGCACAGACCCGAGCTTGATTGCGACGTGCCACGACATATATTCGCCTCTGGTGACGTATGCGGGCATATGGGGACCACCACGGTGGTGTTTCCCGCGTCTTTCCCTCTGCGTCTGCCCATCACTCTCTCAGACTAGCAAATCCCTCTTCAATGTTCATGGCCAGCGCCCGAAATTTCGGAGGATGAACAAGGAAAACCGGGAGAAGCAGCGGGAGAAATAACCTACGCTATAGCAGGCGAGGATCCCAAGTGTCGCGCTCGCGAACCAAACGGATCGGTGTCGACGGTGGGTGCCAGGTGGAAAGAGGTCGAACGAAGGTGACAGGGATAAGGTCTGGTCTTCGTTTCCTTGGGTCTAAACCTACACCTGCGCAATTTTATATACATATTCATAGGGGCATATCATAATCATGATGTGGCATGGTCGGATTCGGGGGGATTTGCGGCTCGGATGGACAAAGAAAGAGAGTAGGTGTAGATTGGATTACATAAGGGATGCGCGGGAAAGAGGTGATGACGAAAACGGAAGGTGCGGAGACGCGGATCGTCATCCCGGGGTGGCGGCCCGGCTATTAGAATACGATTAAGACTGGGGTCAAGCCTGGTCAAGCACAAACAGCTACTTGCTGCGGCACGTGAAACGGGCGCTGATCTGCAATTTGGCGGAGTCTGGAGAGCTTGCTCTTGCCGCCCGTTTGCCGCCCGCTTCCTATTGCTATCAGGGGTCAGTAGAAACCGAAATCAACAAATCGGCTTCGTGAGAATCATGCATTGACGTTTACTGCATGATCCTCAGGAAACGGAACTCGCATAACCATGAGTTTACGACCTGTGATGGACTTTTTATGCGAATGCCTGCCAAATGATCACGTGATGTAGCTGTCCGTGCTTGACTCCAGTCTTAGAATTGCCCACTATTCGCGTGGGATGTAGCGTGCTACAGATGCCAAATCTCATCTAGACGCCAACTGAGAATTGAGTTGCTCTTTTATAAAAGTTTTCCTCAACGCCCTCATGATTCACCTGCCGGCCATCATGCATGCGAGGCAGTCCCGAGATGTCCGGACGCCGGCGCCTTGCCAGGCCCTGCTATCTGTAACCTGTGCTCACCGTCTCCGACAGTGAGCATACCTCCCCCATTGTTTTGGCACAACCCATTTTTTGTATACTATTAGTGATTAGAGTATATTTTTAGTGAACTACTACACAGTGATGCTACCAAGTAATAGTGGGGCCACGGTGGCTCGCCGCGGCCCCGGGACGGCACGGAGGTAGAGGAGACTCGAGAGTGATGCGAAGGCGGAGTAGGGCGATATGGAGAGGCGCAGAAGGGCGCGGTGGAGGGCGGCGCGGGCAGAGAACGGCGACAAGGAGGAGGAGGAGAAGAAGGGCGCCCCGTCGTTCCTCGTCCTCCTCCCCTCGCGTGGATCGAATCCCCTGACAGGCTGACGCTTCTCCCGCTGGAGGTGTTGCAGGTGCCCGTGTGCGGCCACGTCACGTGCCCACCGGGATCTCGCTCACACCTTTCCCGCTCTCCGCCGCCTCACCATCCGCAGCGCGCGCCCGCTCCACTTCTGCGGTAACACATGCAGGTGCAGGGCGCGAGCTCGCGCGGGAGGGGCGGGGATGTGGCCGGACCTGAAGAGCATAGCGGAGGAGATCTAGAGTCTAGACCGTGTGCAAGCTGCACGCGCTCGCCGTCCCGCGAGCGGTCCGCCGCGTGTACGTTCCGAAGCACGGCGACACTTGTCTGAATTTACGGATATTTAGATATGGTGTAAGCCTTTATCATCGACTTATCCCCGTGACAGGGGGTAACACGATCAACCGGGAGAATGTTGGCACTTGACCTGGCCACCATCATCGATGGAACACTACAGAGAAATTATCTACGGTAGGGCGTGGAAGTACCCGGGAACACTGATTTATGAAAACGTGAGCTGAGCGGGGGCCCATTCGATATCGAGGATCAAGTGGTGTCACGTTAAGTAGTGACATGGGGGTGACAAGCGCGCTTGCCTAGCTGCACTGCACTTGCGCTTCACCTGTTTGCCGCTCCTCAGCGTCCCCATTGCTGCTCCGTCCCCGCTCCTCCTTCTCATCGCTCCGACGGCTCGATGTGGCGAGGGCTGCACTCGAGCCCGTCTGGGACTGCCTTCAACTCTCCGCCTCCGCCACGGTCCTTCCCCAAGGCATCAAGCTCACCGGAACATCGACCACGACAGGCGGCGACGACGACCTCCGGCTGCGGCGTGGTGTCTGGCCGAGCGAGGAAGTGACATACGCTCTGATGGAGGGGCTCGATGCCCTGACCAGTGAGCGTGTGTCATGTTCCTTGCGCGTCCGCGACGACCTCCACGACGAGGGCCACGGTGAAGACGACGGACGGCTCTCCGGTCCACCCCGCCGACCCTCCAGCGTCCCCTCCGACCCTCCAGCACCCCGCCTGCCCCAAGCGCCGTCGCCGACTTACCGCTGCTCTGTGCCACTCCAATGTCCCCGGTCCTTCCCCCAAGGCATCAAGCCCACCGGAACATCGACCACGACCGGCGGCGGCGACGACCTCCGGCTGCGAGGCGTGGTGTCTGGTCGAGCGAGGGAGTAGTACGCGCTCTGATGGAGGGGCTCGATGCCCTGACCAGTGAGCGTGTGCCATGTTCCTTGCACGTCCGCGAAGACCTCCACGACGAGAGCCACGGTGAAGACGACGGCTCCCCCGGTCCACCCCGCGGACCCTCCAGCGTCCCCGCCTGCCCCAAGCACCGTCGTCAACTTACCGCTGCTCTGTGCCACTCCGGTGTCCCCGGTAAGTGCTCTCGTCTTTGTGTTTGCGATCCTTTGTTCAAACGTTCACGCTTCGCCCCCCCTCGTCCCTCCGTTCCCCTCCAGGCCGTCACCATAAACCGGTCTTCGTTTGTCCTCCACCTAGCGCGCGTTTGCCCGCGAGCGTCGCGACGCACCTCTATGCACCTTTTCATTCGGTACGTTTGGCCGTCTTTCATATTTTATTCTTCTGTTTATCCCTCCAATTCTCGTAGACCTCAGAGCCCCCCGCCTGAGAAGCTTGATTCAAGATGCGTTGTTTGTTCGCCGCCCTCTCCCCCTCCCCCTAGTCCGCTCCTCGTCCACCGTCCTTTGTGTTGTACTTGTCACGTCTGTCAGCCACGTCTCCCTCCCCTTTCTTCGTTTGTCTCATCTTTTCCCACCTGCGTAGCCTTTTTTCTTGTATTTGTAGCACTTTCATATGTCATCCTCATGCGACTTTTGTTGAAATTGCGATGACGTGTGCCTCGCTGCTGTCCTGGCCGGGCGACTTTGTGCTCCTGGCGACGTCACTGCGCGGACACGCGATGAATGCGCCCTCGTCTACGACGTCAATGGCACAGGCCTTGTCCCCCGCTGAAGCGCAGAGGCACTCGTGAAGTGCATAATAATAATAATAATGCAAGCTTATTCGCGGAGGCTGCGTGGCGGACCAACTCAAACCCAGCCCATCAGCGTCTTTAGGAAAGCTAAACACATGCCCAGTGTATTTCGATGTGGCGCGAAACCGAGCCCAGGCGATCGGCCCCTTAAATCGGCGATACGCCCAGTCCTTGTCATTCTCTCTGTGTTCATTCGGATCTTTCATACGCCTCTCCTCACTGATGTACCCGTCCTCTGCCCCACGTGGCGGAACCGTGCGGCTGGGCGGTGAGGGGCTGGCGCGGTGCGCTCACGTCTGCCCGGTTACTGTCCCGTCGCGGTGCGGCCGCTGCTGGAGGGTTGTGACTTCAGTCACTCACTCAATCCGCGTCTGTCTCCAAGCTCGGAGCTTTTTTTGGTGTATTGTTTATAGTATCGTATCGACGTAGTGTTTCACATTGCCGATAAAGACGGGAGAGGTGGTGCGGAGGGAAGGGAGAACTTCCGCATAATACAGATAGGGGATTGTCGGCCAGTGGGTCCCGTCGGTGATGAGATCATGCATGATTGTGAGGAACTGCGTTATCGTGTCGTCGGGTTCGTCATAATCGTTTTCGGGCTCCGTTGCGGTGTTTTCGTGAGAATGGGAAGCGCCGACTTCCTTCTAAACCACTCGCGCGACTTCTACGTGAGCGGCGTACGCCGTAGGAAACGTAGTGGACGAAATCGCGATGCACCGTTTCCAACATAAGGGAACATCAGAATGGACTGGACGATTTAAGGTGTCTTGACGTGTCGTCCGAAATGGTGGGATCACCAAAGCGCGAGTGCAGCGCGAGGGTGGTAAGTAGCTGACTCCCAGAGCGGGCGTACAGCCGGACTGCTGCAGAGAAGGCGCGCAAGGCGCGTGTGTAGATGTAGTCGGGTTTTTTTTCGAGATACATCGCGGGTAGCGGTGGATGTACAGGGTGGATGATGGAGGCCGTGTATCGGTGATGCGCATGCTGCGGCTACGGTCCTTCCCTAAGGCATTAAGCTCACCGTAACATCGACTACGACCGGCGGCGGCGACGATATCGTGCTGCGCGGCGTGGTGTCTGGCCGAGCGAGGAAGTGACATACGCTCTGATGGAGGGGCTCGATGCCCTGACCAGTGAGCGTGTGTCATGTTCCTTGCGCGTCCGCGACGACCTCCACGACGAGGGCCACGGTGAAGACGACGGACGGCTCCTCGGTCCACCCCGCCGACCCTCCAGCGTCCCCTCCGACCCTCCAGCACCCCGCCTGCCCCAAGCGCCGTCGCCAACTTACCGCTGCTCTGTGCCACTCCAGTGTCCCTGATCTGATCCACCTGACCGCCTGCCGGTGCGGCTCCACTCTTGGTGAGCTGCATCGTCTTTGTGCTTGTGGTCCTTTGTCCAAACGTTCACTCTCCCCTCCCCCGCGTCCCTTTCTGCAGTCCGTCACCGTGAACCGGTCTACGTTTGTCCCCCAACTAGCGCGCGTTCGCTCCGCGAGCCCCCCCCACCGTGACGCCTCTCCGCGCTTCTTTGTTCACTCTCCACTCCTCCCCCGCATCCTCCACCTAGCGCGCGTTTGCTCCGCGTCGCGACGCCCCTCCACGCCCCTCCACGCCCCTCCATGCCCCTCCACGCCCCCTCTACGCTCGGAAAGTCCCTCCTCCTCCACGACGCTCCGCTCCCAGCCAGTCCTTCACTTCTTCCGTACCCGTTTTGATGTACTTTGTAAGGCTCCTTTTCCCAATTTTAGCCTTGTCATCGCTGTCTCACGTCGTTCATTGCTCTCATTGTTTGCAATCACTCATAGAATGCCACATCTTTCACTTTAACGCACTTTGTGTGTGCCTTGGCCCTTGGCTTTCGGAGCATGCATGATACTATGCCACCCTTCCTTTCTGTTTGCCTTACGAGAGTCTTCCAGGTGTCTCAATGAGTGACAACGCTACATGCTGAATGCCGGTATGCCCAAAGTATGCCTGAATGCTACGCCGCTACGCCCCTCCACACTCCTCTCCGCTCGGTAAGTCCGGCCCCCTTTGCGCTATTACTCCTTTTTCATTCCTCCAATCACCGCAAACTTCCGATCCCCTTCGGTCGGTCATCATCTCTATTGTTCTACACACGATGAGGCGGCATGGAAAGGCACCTGCCGCAGAAAGAATTGAAAGCACATGCTGGTGATGAAATAAGAAAGAGCGTTCAAGCGGCTAACGAATTACAAAACGGAGGCACTGGCACTTCTCACCTCCTTCTGTACCGATACCACCTTCTCGTTATTTCTGCCCCGCCCACTCTCCCTCTCACTCTGGTGTTTATGAGCGACTGCAACACACCTACTCGCTTCAACAGCCAGGTGGCCCTCCGACTGGTGAGAGTCATCGAGCGAAATATCGACAACCACCCCCACTGAACTGTCCATTTCTCAGGCGGCGCAGGACCGGCTTATTCAGGTAAGCTGTCACCTCGCTCAACGTCCCAAAGCTAACCGTCTTCAACTCCTAGACCCATGTTCAGCTTCGCACATGTGATGCCCTGGAGGCATTTGTTCAGGCGGCCAATTACCGCCCCACCCTCGCTCTCTCCGTTAAGGAATTCACTTGCAGGCTCTCGCTGAAGACTGGATTTCCTGCGCAACTCCTTCGAGATTCCATTCGTGTTTGCATGAATTTGGAGAGCCTCTCCCTCCATCTCCCCCTCTCATCGCCCCCGACAGTCTTCACCAATCTCGTGTTCCCTCATCTTCAACGGTTCACAACCAACTTCCGTCATTCTGCGCTCCGCCAATTCCTCTCACAGAACCCCACTATAACGACGCTCCTTTTGGAAGCCTGCGGTCGGCCGGTGGCGTGCCCACTACGCGACATCGATCTTTCTGCTGTCACACGACTACAGTGTCCCGCCCGCTGTCTTGCCGCCGTCGCCGGCACCCATGTCGGCGCTGCAGGAGTACGGCTGACCCGGCTTTCATCCACTTTCTATGCCGCGATTACGGCCCTGTCGTTCTCCGATGTCACTACCCTGACGCTCGACTTCTACTCCAACGATTACGACGTTCTTATCCGCGTTGGGGCTCACCTCCCGCGCTTACTCAAACTCAAAATGATCGAGAAGCTGCGCGAGCCATTCGTAAGTCCCCACCCCTCTAATCGTAGGCGCTCTGAATTTCGCTGATTCACATTTGCCAGCAAACGCGCCGGGCCTGGAAGGATCTACAGAGCTGGCATGACGGTCTGGCACGGCTTTCACGGCTGTGGCTATTTGAACTGGTCACTTCTCTAAGTGTTGTCAGAGCTAGCCGCACGGAAGAGGCCGTGGTCACGGGATGGGCCACTGGGACCACTTCACGTTCAGTCGCCCACCCATCTCTTATATGCATACGGCTCTGCCAGAGAAGCGGTAGTGACGGAGAAATTGGGAGCCATTGGGTTCGTGACGGCCCCGAGAAGTGGATTCGCCTTCCGAACATGTCGACGCAAACTTGTATTTTCTAAATTGCTGAGCCATCTGTAGATTGCGCATGTGCGTAGCATGTACTCCCCTAGCTAGCCTCATCATTGTCGCCACTTCCAACTTATGGTAGCCCTGTCTGTCGTAATCTGTACCTATCTCATAACAAAGATTGTTTGGTCCCTCGTGTCATGGCGTGCCTGGTGATCGTTGGAGACAGCGAGAAGGACGCTTTATCAGCACGTTGTGCATCGCCCCTCCCCCTACATATCATGAATGAATGATGATGATGAACAACGTATTACGGAGATGTGGTGGATCGGTGATCGGTATTGTTTTCGCTTTCCTCGCACTTCTAATGGCACTCCACCTCACTCAACTTTGCTTGCACATGGAAAGTCAGATTATGCATTCTGTCATCGTGAATTCTCCCTGCACACACTGACGTCATGTTGTGGTGCGTTTCTGTCCAGAATCTAGACTCTGCAGTCAGTCCCACAACACCCAGGACTCGCCCGCGCTGAAGGTGCGGCGCCGCGGCATCTCACTCGCCCTCGATATCCAGTGCTTCGGTACCTACAACGCGATCGGGTTCAGGGTCGCGCACTCGCGCGCGCTAGCGTGCCTCCGCCACAACCGCTCATGGACGTGTGCGCGGGTCTGGCGGTGGCGTTTCGGAGGACCTGTGGTTCACTCCTGTAGAGGAGATTTAACCCGCGGACCAAGAGGTGTGCGAGCGCGTGCTTGAGCGTACACGAGCGGGTCCGGCGCATATTCCACCCCACATTTCGACACATTCTCCGTGTTGCACCAGCGACGTGTGTGTGTGCATGCAGCTCATCTGTTTGCACTCGTTGATTGAAGCATGATGGAAAGTGTGCCGCGCGAAGCGAGGCGACTCTGAGCATTACGACGCTTCCGCAACCACGCCACTCCATTCTCTCTCTCGGCGGCATGGGCTGCCTGCACCGCTGTGTGAGGGGACACCTCGTTGGGTTTTTGATTCCGCGGCTGTCATGTTACTAAGCGGTGTGGGGAAAAGATGAGGGATACCCACAGGTTGGACCGGATGGTGCATGCACTGGGCCGGTTTGCTTGAGTAGGATTACTCAGCGCTTCCGGTAATACTCGGGCACCGCTATTTGAGCTCACTTCAACAACCTCCTATTCCTCTACAACCGTCTTTTATGGGCTAGCAGTTGAAGGTCTGCCTATGCTCTATTTGTTGACTGCTGATACGCACGTGCCGCCGCTGTACGGTGCACCGCGACCACACTAGCGCCCGCGCGCCGCCGTCCACCTCGACCTCGCTCGTCTTCACGCACCTCGACCTCCCCGCCGCGCGCACCCATCGCGATCAGCCCGCGAGCACCCCTTATCGACGCTCCAGCATTCCAGGCCAGACGCGACGCCCACGGACACACCGCGCCGCAGTCCACGCACGACCGAGGCCGGCACGGCACGCACCCGATCCACCTCCTCTACAGTACGCCGATCTCGTCCGTCTTTTCATCTTCATTCTTCTCCTCTTCTTGCACGTTTAGTATGCTCTCCTGTTCTACATTTCGTACATTTCGTATTCTAGTATCCACTTCGCACGTCCCCCATTTCGATCCTCTGCCTTGACCTATCCCTGCTCACCTGTACCTCGATCTTCGTTCCTGTCCCCCGCGCTTTCGGCTCAGCCCTTCATTCTCGGTCTCGATTTCGTACATTTTTCGTGTCTTGGACTGTACATTGATCTGTCTACATACTCGCCCTGTGCGTCACATGTATTTAGGCTCACGCTTTGCTTGTTGATACACAGTTCACTTTCCCGCTTCGTTCGCGAGTGCTGTGTGCTCACCTCGTCTTCGCCTTCGACTTCGCCCACGCCCACGCTCACGCCCACGCTTTCGCCCACGACCTCGACTCCCTTCGCCTGCCAGCGCCGCGCGTGCGCGCGATCTCGTCTATTCCCTCCGCGTCTATTCCCTCATCGTCCTCCTCGCGCTCGCGCGATCCCCCGATCCGTCCTCTCTTCGCGTTCGCTCCTCCTGCGTTATCGTGTCGTCGGGTTCGTCATAATCGTTTTCGGGCTCCGTTGCGGTGTTTTCGTGAGAATGGGAAGCGCCGACTTCCTTCTAAACCACTCGCGCGACTTCTACGTGAGCGGCGTACGCCGTAGGAAACGTAGTGGACGAAATCGCGATGCACCGTTTCCAACATAAGGGAACATCAGAATGGACTGGACGATTTAAGGTGTCTTGACGTGTCGTCCGAAATGGTGGGATCACCAAAGCGCGAGTGCAGCGCGAGGGTGGTAAGTAGCTGACTCCCAGAGCGGGCGTACAGCCGGACTGCTGCAGAGAAGGCGCGCAAGGCGCGTGTGTAGATGTAGTCGGGTTTTTTTTCGAGATACATCGCGGGTAGCGGTGGATGTACAGGGTGGATGATGGAGGCCGTGTATCGGTGATGCGCATGCTGCGGCTACGGTCCTTCCCTAAGGCATTAAGCTCACCGTAACATCGACTACGACCGGCGGCGGCGACGATATCGTGCTGCGCGGCGTGGTGTCTGGCCGAGCGAGGAAGTGACATACGCTCTGATGGAGGGGCTCGATGCCCTGACCAGTGAGCGTGTGTCATGTTCCTTGCGCGTCCGCGACGACCTCCACGACGAGGGCCACGGTGAAGACGACGGACGGCTCCTCGGTCCACCCCGCCGACCCTCCAGCGTCCCCTCCGACCCTCCAGCACCCCGCCTGCCCCAAGCGCCGTCGCCAACTTACCGCTGCTCTGTGCCACTCCAGTGTCCCTGATCTGATCCACCTGACCGCCTGCCGGTGCGGCTCCACTCTTGGTGAGCTGCATCGTCTTTGTGCTTGTGGTCCTTTGTCCAAACGTTCACTCTCCCCTCCCCCGCGTCCCTTTCTGCAGTCCGTCACCGTGAACCGGTCTACGTTTGTCCCCCAACTAGCGCGCGTTCGCTCCGCGAGCCCCCCCCACCGTGACGCCTCTCCGCGCTTCTTTGTTCACTCTCCACTCCTCCCCCGCATCCTCCACCTAGCGCGCGTTTGCTCCGCGTCGCGACGCCCCTCCACGCCCCTCCACGCCCCTCCACGCCCCCTCCACGCCCCCTCTACGCTCGGAAAGTCCCTCCTCCTCCACGACGCTCCGCTCCCAGCCAGTCCTTCACTTCTTCCGTACCCGTTTTGATGTACTTTGTAAGGCTCCTTTTCCCAATTTTAGCCTTGTCATCGCTGTCTCACGTCGTTCATTGCTCTCATTGTTTGCAATCACTCATAGAATGCCACATCTTTCACTTTAACGCACTTTGTGTGTGCCTTGGCCCTTGGCTTTCGGAGCATGCATGATACTATGCCACCCTTCCTTTCTGTTTGCCTTACGAGAGTCTTCCAGGTGTCTCAATGAGTGACAACGCTACATGCTGAATGCCGGTATGCCCAAAGTATGCCTGAATGCTACGCCGCTACGCCCCTCCACACTCCTCTCCGCTCGGTAAGTCCGGCCCCCTTTGCGCTATTACTCCTTTTTCATTCCTCCAATCACCGCAAACTTCCGATCCCCTTCGGTCGGTCATCATCTCTATTGTTCTACACACGATGAGGCGGCATGGAAAGGCACCTGCCGCAGAAAGAATTGAAAGCACATGCTGGTGATGAAATAAGAAAGAGCGTTCAAGCGGCTAACGAATTACAAAACGGAGGCACTGGCACTTCTCACCTCCTTCTGTACCGATACCACCTTCTCGTTATTTCTGCCCGCCCACTCTCCCTCTCACTCTGGTGTTTATGAGCGACTGCAACACACCTACTCGCTTCAACAGCCAGGTGGCCCTCCGACTGGTGAGAGTCATCGAGCGAAATATCGACAACCACCCCCACTGAACTGTCCATTTCTCAGGCGGCGCAGGACCGGCTTATTCAGGTAAGCTGTCACCTCGCTCAACGTCCCAAAGCTAACCGTCTTCAACTCCTAGACCCATGTTCAGCTTCGCACATGTGATGCCCTGGAGGCATTTGTTCAGGCGGCCAATTACCGCCCCACCCTCGCTCTCTCCGTTAAGGAATTCACTTGCAGGCTCTCGCTGAAGACTGGATTTCCTGCGCAACTCCTTCGAGATTCCATTCGTGTTTGCATGAATTTGGAGAGCCTCTCCCTCCATCTCCCCCTCTCATCGCCCCCGACAGTCTTCACCAATCTCGTGTTCCCTCATCTTCAACGGTTCACAACCAACTTCCGTCATTCTGCGCTCCGCCAATTCCTCTCACAGAACCCCACTATAACGACGCTCCTTTTGGAAGCCTGCGGTCGGCCGGTGGCGTGCCCACTACGCGACATCGATCTTTCTGCTGTCACACGACTACAGTGTCCCGCCCGCTGTCTTGCCGCCGTCGCCGGCACCCATGTCGGCGCTGCAGGAGTACGGCTGACCCGGCTTTCATCCACTTTCTATGCCGCGATTACGGCCCTGTCGTTCTCCGATGTCACTACCCTGACGCTCGACTTCTACTCCAACGATTACGACGTTCTTATCCGCGTTGGGGCTCACCTCCCGCGCTTACTCAAACTCAAAATGATCGAGAAGCTGCGCGAGCCATTCGTAAGTCCCCACCCCTCTAATCGTAGGCGCTCTGAATTTCGCTGATTCACATTTGCCAGCAAACGCGCCGGGCCTGGAAGGATCTACAGAGCTGGCATGACGGTCTGGCACGGCTTTCACGGCTGTGGCTATTTGAACTGGTCACTTCTCTAAGTGTTGTCAGAGCTAGCCGCACGGAAGAGGCCGTGGTCACGGGATGGGCCACTGGGACCACTTCACGTTCAGTCGCCCACCCATCTCTTATATGCATACGGCTCTGCCAGAGAAGCGGTAGTGACGGAGAAATTGGGAGCCATTGGGTTCGTGACGGCCCCGAGAAGTGGATTCGCCTTCCGAACATGTCGACGCAAACTTGTATTTTCTAAATTGCTGAGCCATCTGTAGATTGCGCATGTGCGTAGCATGTACTCCCCTAGCTAGCCTCATCATTGTCGCCACTTCCAACTTATGGTAGCCCTGTCTGTCGTAATCTGTACCTATCTCATAACAAAGATTGTTTGGTCCCTCGTGTCATGGCGTGCCTGGTGATCGTTGGAGACAGCGAGAAGGACGCTTTATCAGCACGTTGTGCATCGCCCCTCCCCCTACATATCATGAATGAATGATGATGATGAACAACGTATTACGGAGATGTGGTGGATCGGTGATCGGTATTGTTTTCGCTTTCCTCGCACTTCTAATGGCACTCCACCTCACTCAACTTTGCTTGCACATGGAAAGTCAGATTATGCATTCTGTCATCGTGAATTCTCCCTGCACACACTGACGTCATGTTGTGGTGCGTTTCTGTCCAGAATCTAGACTCTGCAGTCAGTCCCACAACACCCAGGACTCGCCCGCGCTGAAGGTGCGGCGCCGCGGCATCTCACTCGCCCTCGATATCCAGTGCTTCGGTACCTACAACGCGATCGGGTTCAGGGTCGCGCACTCGCGCGCGCTAGCGTGCCTCCGCCACAACCGCTCATGGACGTGTGCGCGGGTCTGGCGGTGGCGTTTCGGAGGACCTGTGGTTCACTCCTGTAGAGGAGATTTAACCCGCGGACCAAGAGGTGTGCGAGCGCGTGCTTGAGCGTACACGAGCGGGTCCGGCGCATATTCCACCCCACATTTCGACACATTCTCCGTGTTGCACCAGCGACGTGTGTGTGTGCATGCAGCTCATCTGTTTGCACTCGTTGATTGAAGCATGATGGAAAGTGTGCCGCGCGAAGCGAGGCGACTCTGAGCATTACGACGCTTCCGCAACCACGCCACTCCATTCTCTCTCTCGGCGGCATGGGCTGCCTGCACCGCTGTGTGAGGGGACACCTCGTTGGGTTTTTGATTCCGCGGCTGTCATGTTACTAAGCGGTGTGGGGAAAAGATGAGGGATACCCACAGGTTGGACCGGATGGTGCATGCACTGGGCCGGTTTGCTTGAGTAGGATTACTCAGCGCTTCCGGTAATACTCGGGCACCGCTATTTGAGCTCACTTCAACAACCTCCTATTCCTCTACAACCGTCTTTTATGGGCTAGCAGTTGAAGGTCTGCCTATGCTCTATTTGTTGACTGCTGATACGCACGTGCCGCCGCTGTACGGTGCACCGCGACCACACTAGCGCCCGCGCGCCGCCGTCCACCTCGACCTCGCTCGTCTTCACGCACCTCGACCTCCCCGCCGCGCGCACCCATCGCGATCAGCCCGCGAGCACCCCTTATCGACGCTCCAGCATTCCAGGCCAGACGCGACGCCCACGGACACACCGCGCCGCAGTCCACGCACGACCGAGGCCGGCACGGCACGCACCCGATCCACCTCCTCTACAGTACGCCGATCTCGTCCGTCTTTTCATCTTCATTCTTCTCCTCTTCTTGCACGTTTAGTATGCTCTCCTGTTCTACATTTCGTACATTTCGTATTCTAGTATCCACTTCGCACGTCCCCCATTTCGATCCTCTGCCTTGACCTATCCCTGCTCACCTGTACCTCGATCTTCGTTCCTGTCCCCCGCGCTTTCGGCTCAGCCCTTCATTCTCGGTCTCGATTTCGTACATTTTTCGTGTCTTGGACTGTACATTGATCTGTCTACATACTCGCCCTGTGCGTCACATGTATTTAGGCTCACGCTTTGCTTGTTGATACACAGTTCACTTTCCCGCTTCGTTCGCGAGTGCTGTGTGCTCACCTCGTCTTCGCCTTCGACTTCGCCCACGCCCACGCTCACGCCCACGCTTTCGCCCACGACCTCGACTCCCTTCGCCTGCCAGCGCCGCGCGTGCGCGCGATCTCGTCTATTCCCTCCGCGTCTATTCCCTCATCGTCCTCCTCGCGCTCGCGCGATCCCCCGATCCGTCCTCTCTTCGCGTTCGCTCCTCCTGCGGCGCGTCGTAGCTGTTCTCTTCACTCCCTCTTCGACTTCCCGCGTCTCACGCTTACTCGAGCTCGCTCACTCGCCCTCACTACATTTGACTCTTCACGGAGTTGACTGACCATCACTGCAAAATCATTATGACGACAACGCGTATGGGCGTACGCGCTTCATCGCAGGGGAGCGAACGCCCGAATAAGAGTTCGACGTCAGTGGCATGGTGGACACAGGTGCGCGGTTCACTAGCGCAGGGTTGCTCTACTCATTGGAGTTGTTGTCGAGGCTTACGCGGTTTCCACTACATACGCGCACGCAATGTTCAAGACCCGTTGACCGCTATGAACAAACACCGCTCTCAGTGATTGCGACCGCTCTATGGCGCTTGCAGGCTGTCTCTAGCCGTTATCATAGCCGCATCTTCACAAAAGAATTGATTTCGATTCGTTCCCAACCATGAAGGTGTCCAGCCTGGCTGGTAATACGGGTGGCCCGATATGGTTGTCAGGTTCCCAAATTAGTCACATGTCTACGGCCCCTGGCCATGAACCAGTCATTACGGTCTCCTCCCAGGTGGCATCCTTCCCGCGTGTGATCCCGGAGCTTCGCGTCGTAGTGTTGTTCGCCGATGGATTCCCGTAGTCCATTGTATAGAATATTTGAGTTTGCTGGACACTCATCAGGGCGTGTGTGATCACGAAATGGCTGCGGCTTGCCTGTGTACGGCGTCGGAATCAGCAAATATGCGCATATAGCTGAGAAGATTACCGCTGTGTTATTCTTGTGGGTCATTGCATGAGACGCACAGAGCATGTCCAGCATCAGTCGGAGCTGGCTCGGACCGAGCCGGCGCAAATACTTGTCCTCCATACTGTCCGTCGCGAGCAGGTTCTCGGCGCCCTACTTGCGTGATGAGTCCAGCGAGTATGCGTTTGTGGAACGTGCGCTCGCGGAGGTATGCCGCCGCGGGTTTCATGACTTTCTTCATGTCGTCCGTGCGCGCGGTGCACCGAGCGTCGCTGTTGATCAACATATACTTGAGCGCGTCGCAGGCATATCTGAAGAGAGCGACGGAGAGATTCGTTGCAGGTGCGCATCGTGTCGCGTCTTGGTGGGGGCCCTATTTAGCGAGCACTTCGCGTGGGCGCCTGGATGAGGTGTGCACGTGCTAACGGCGGCGATGCATATCACCGTGTGACTATCAACACTTTCCCGGAGGCCACACACGTCAGCGCTTCAGCGCTCTCTGTCTCCTGCATCGCTGCTTCCGCTATCTGCTACCTCCCGCTTTGGTATTCACAAGGTATTTATGCCCCAATACATACATGAGACGAGGCTGAGCGTCCCTTGTAGACACTCGATCTGCGCACGATCCGCGACTACGTTTGCGACCGCTCCGTGCTACATGGCAATTTGATATGATGTTCGTCCCGTTAACAGTCCTCTTCGTCGAAGAAACACTGACTGATTGATCTAAAGGGAGCCTACTCATCTTTGCAGATTCTTTGATTACGAGGGTTTCACATTTACCGTTATCAACCCCTCCGCCGTGGAATCCCTGCCAGGGCTTATAGTCTCGGACCCTCACCTCAACTTCACTCCGAGGGACCTCAGGAAAGCAGTTTGGGCGACAAATAGAGCTCCGGAATTGGCCTATATGCTCAAACAGGATCGCAAAGAGTCGGCCATCCTCGCTGGTGTGCGTTCCTCTCTGCTTCCGATCGTCAACACTACGAATGGCTACATGCTTCAACCGAACGTAGTCAACGACTGGCGGATCCTCGAGGCCTGCCTCCTTCATACGTCATCCATTCTATTCGACGCCAAGTCAGATTGCTCCGAAGGGACGCTCCCGTTTGATCCCCATTGGCCGTCTCCTGAAGAATGCGGCTATAGGGAGGTGTACTCGACGGCTTACGCGGCGCACTCAGCAGCAATCAGATCTCGCAGCGCCTTCAAAGTCCTTCTCGCCCGCTGCACCATGGCCATCGCACTCCACATATCCCCAGAGACAGAACCTCCTGCCTGGGTACGTCTCCTTACGAGCCACAACGTCCCTTCCGCCTGGATCCAACTCCTCCGCACGAGCATCACAAGCAACTTTTCGCCCCAACTTCGAGTCGGAGCATTTTTCGACCTGGAGATATCACAATGGATGAATCACATTCCCTGCATGATACGAGCCAACGTTCCTGTTTACATACGATGGACCACCTCCCTCGCCAGCTCAACCCTCCAACAGTATCCATTCCTTTCGCCTTTTTCCCTCCACATGATCTGCACATTCCAGAGGTTCCGATAACAGACAGTGGCCGCTGCGAAACCCATTTCCGCTGGTCAATCTTCTCTGGCTCCAACGCAGCTGAGACCCTGCAGAAACCTCAAGGACGCGGGCAATTACCGAGGGAGACGCATGAGGAGTTTTTCGCCAGGCGGCAGCGCACGTATCAAGAATGGGAGAAGACTGCCACCCCTGAGCTTATTCAAGCATGTTCCAATCGAGCCAAGGTCGCTGCTTCGTTTGGGCGTCCTGGCAAGTCGACGTACGTCTTCGTCTGGGTTCCCGCTGAGGAAGAATTTGCCGAAGACATTCACCCTGAATGGCGCTCCCTCGAATACCGTCGCTTCGTCCCCTATGAAGCTGTAGGAGCGCTGTGGAAATGTCCTGATTCATGCAAGCGATACGACCCATTTTGGGACGAGTGGGACATTTGCGAGGCTCTATTCACAGAAACTTCCCCTCTGCACGAAACTATGGACGACCCCTCCGATAAGACGCTCGTGCCGCCTCAGCCGGACTTAGGATCCTCGTTTTACGATCTCCTCCTTCGCTCTCTGTACCCCACCGGGCAAGACTTCCGACCACGGTTCGAGCCGTTCGCGAACTTTCTACAATTTCGCTACGGACTCGTCGCGAGCCCCCAGAAGGATGCCCGCCTCGCGTATGACGCCTACGGACCCGAAGCCCTGCGGAAGTTCTTCGGCTTGTTGGAGGAAGACATGCCCATGATTGCCGCGGAAACCTTCCAGTTTGCCAGCGCCCTTGTGACAGCTCTTATCGAAGACAAGGAAAGTCCTTCAGCTCCTGGATCTATATGGGACCTCAACCCCTCTTCGTCTGAACACGTCGGGAGAGCCCTTGGTTCTGGCTCTATCCACTTGACGCCTCAGATGTTGAACGACAAGAAGTTGGTGCGGATTCGTTACGGCAACTCCGATCCATCCAGCTACTGGGATCTGTTCGTCGATTCCGTCACTGCACTCGAATTATACAGGCGACGGTCACATATATACTCTGCTCTCGACGCCGTCGGCGTACTGTCTTCCCGTGGCACACAATTCCTCATCGCCTCCGAACCGTCGTCAGGCCAACGATACCAATCGCAAGTTGTCGACCTTAACCCGGTGTTCCTCGGTCCGAGCGACCCCAAAGTTCGAAAGAACAAATTCGATTACGAAGCCTATGAATTACGCGCATCAGAACTTCTTGCACTCCCGCGGGGACGAGCGGCAATACAGCGAGGTGGCATCGTGTGGAGGATTGCCAAAGAACTTCTCGGAGAAAAACGCACGGCCGACTTCAGCCCTTCCGACGATCTGTGGAGTTACGGTGTTGAGCACCACCGCCCTGGGCGAACAGCGGTGTACTCCGACAACCTCTCTCCCTACGAGCTGAAAATACTGTGCGGGGTTTACAAAAGTGAAGCAGGTATATACCACGCTCTCAGAAAATGGTCAGTCATTGAATAACCCCACAGGTGAGGTTTCGTGGTGGCCCACAGCCGACCAGTGGGACAAAGGAGGATATAATGTTGGACGCTGGACGCCCTTCGCCGAAGAATGGTTCCAAAAACGACTTGACAGGATCAGATGCAACGAGGAGACAGTCCGATCGAGGGGCGATTGGAAGCGGGCAATCAAAGTGTCCTCTGGAGCCATCAAGTTGCGAGACGCAGTTCATGTCGCGAGCACCACGTTCATCACGAACGCACTCCCAGGTTGAACTTTATGTCTCATCTTTACGATCACCTGTACCTGTGGTCAACCCATGCTCGTCGTAAATGCACCCGTATGAACGCGCGGCGGTCTCCAGTGACTCCTTCTTTACTGTACCTTGCAATCGTTGAAAACATACTGGTTCCTGTCTTGCACCGCACGCCTCATCCTCCTGACACCGCTCACCCGCCGTCCCTCAGCGGGCGGGGGGAGGCGAATTTGGGCAGGGTGATGGTAGCATGGCTATATGTGGGAGTCGAAAATGCACACGGAGCGCAAAAGCCACGAGGATAGATACATGACCGGGTGCGGGATATGGCGCGAAGTCCATGCGGGCAGACGACGGGCATATCGTCAAAGAGATGCTTTATCGATAACTGCGGCGTGCACGTCGTCCACCTCTTTCGCCCCCGCATCGCCCATCTCCTCCTTCCGCCTCCTCCCGCAAGCCCTCCGTGTCGCCCACTTCCAGCGCCTCGCCCTTCCCGCCTCCTCCGCCTCGCCTACGTCCGCCTCCCGTATCCGCCTCGCCCTCCTCTCCTCCCCTCGTCCCGGTCCTCCGCACTGCCCACCTACCCGCGCTTCCCTTTTCCTCGTTCCAGCCCTCCTTTCGCCCGCTGATACGCACCCAGCTCCGCTGAGCGCGTATACTGTACGTCCGGCGCTCGTTATGTCCTCATCCGCGCATTACCATCCCGACCACCTCCGCTGTTACTGTTCCGTCTTGTTCTCGTTCTCGTTGTCTTGTCCACGTCCACGCCCTCTCTCCCGCCTCTCTCTCCCTTCTCGGTGCTTCCCACTGGCGATCCTCACCCACTCGCACACCGTAGCGCGACCCCCTGGTTGCCCTGCACATCACCGCCTCCGACTCACTTCCTCTGCATCGCCATCCTCCACGTCGCCGCCATGAACGGGCGGAGGCGCATCGCGGTCTAGCGGCTGCCGTCGTCGTCCGCTGCGACGGGGTCACCACCACTAGTGCCCCCGCATGCCCCCGCCCGGCTGCGCCGGACCGCGCGAAGGCGACGCACACACAGCGGACCGCGCGCGGGATGGCTACTCGCGCGTGCAGCGCGCACACGGTCTCCCCCGCTATCCTCTCCAGGCCCGGCCACACCCCCTCTCACTCTCGCGCGAGCTCGCGCCCTGCACCTGCATGCGGCGCCGCAGAGGTGGAGCAGGCACGCGTCGCGGAGGGAGAGGTGGCGGAGAGCGGGAAAGGTGTGGGCGACATCCCGGGCGAGGTCGCGGTCGACGTGCGGGAACTCGATGGGGAGTGTGCACGGGCGTGGCGGACGCAGGTAGCCGTACGCGGGCGCCTCGAGCGGGAGAATCTGGATGCGAGACTCGCCAGTATTGGAGCTAGAGTGAGGATTGTGAGTGAGGAGGAGAGAGTCTAGGAACGTACGTTACGCTAGTATACCTGCTTTAGGGGCGAGAGTTATGTGAAGCTATTGCGGAGATGTGGTTGATCGGTGATCGGTATTGTTTTAGCGTTCCCGGCACTTCCAATGGCGCTCCACTTCATATCGACCATGGTGCTTCGTTTGGCGTGTATTCCCACATTTCCTTCGCCGATTCCGAAGCTCCGCGTGCGATCGGCGCGTTCCTTGCACACGGAAAAGCAGATGATACGTTTCACATGGGCCTTCGTAATCTGGTTTATTCGCATTTATGAGTTTAACTATTTACTGCCCGGCCAAAAATCCGGAAACGACACATCTGCGCCGGAGATTCTCCCCATACACCACGCACTTCTACCAGAAACACTCCTATAGAGAGCCTCGAAAAAATAATATCGGGGAAGGAGTGGACCACGTGGATGGGGAGAATAGTAGGAGCATCGGCGACAAAGTGAGCGAGAGGTACGAAAGTAGGATTCCCGGGGAGTGATAATCGAGGGAATTTATCCCCGGCGAGGGACGTATCCCGCAGGGATTTCAAAGAATCCATGATGGACATGTTGGCCTTGCCTTCCACCAATCCCCAAACTACCGCCTCGCGTGGACCACCATTTTGAGGATCAGGGACCCCAGGTTTAAGGAGGAATTCGATTGCGAAATGGGTCGGATGAATGAGTGTCCCCGTTCGGATGCCCAACTGATATAGGCCATCTTCAAAGCGGAGGCAGTCGTTATGTTGAGGTGCGGGCATGAGCAGCTGTGACGAGTTGCCTTCATGCGAACTGGTGAGCTGTAGCGCCACCTTGGCGCCTTTCTGCGATAGAGCGAAATCTTGGTTTCGTTCCGACATATGCAGGGATTGAATGATAGCGAGGTGCATAGATTTGGCCATGGCAGCAGTCGTGGTGGAAGTGCGCAATGTTGGTATCGATGCACGGAGGTGGGTGAGTGCCGACGGTAGACGTTGGTCGAGGGCCGGTGTCGAAAGAATACCAAGACCGAAGAGGGTAATGATAAACGCGATAATCCACCAGCGGTGAACGCATGGCTGAGGGATCGATTTGGAAGGAGAGGTCGCCCCAGTACTCTTTTTGATTGTAGGAGAAAGCCGAGGGGAAGTTACAACGCCTTCCTGTGGGCCATCTCCGGAGAAATCAATGAAGCGAACTCGCTTCCGCACAACTAGATCGGGGAATCAGTCATTTGGAAAGTATGTCCCGATTGCCCGGAGACTTACCAATGTCAGGAGATCCCATCTGTTCATCTTCCAGAACGAATCTAGAGGCTTGAAATGGGTTGAAACCAATGGTTCTGGCCATGATGAAAAAGTTCGACGTGAGGCGATCGTTGGGGAGGTCGATTCACCGAACTTCATTTATGTGCAGTGAGTGTGAAACAAACCTCGATTTCTGGACATTCCCCAGGGACCGCCACACAAGTGTTTCAAAGTATCAAAAGGTCATCAGGCCATTGCACAACGGACGCCGCTTAATGGTGCGCTCTCTAGACCATGCATCTTGAACAAAAACAAAGGAGAATGGGACCGTAAGCAACTCCATGGGTGGGCAAGTGCCGCCGTTCATTGCGCGCGAGATTAAGATTCTATCTCGTTCATACGTGAACAAGCCCGCTATATGCCGATATAGGGGCCTGCGGACAGACTAATAGCACCTGGGGGGAACAGGAGTGATGGATTCGAGTATGGAGTTTTCATTACGTCAAGCATACTCGGCCCGGACAGACTCGAGGGACCGAGGAGAGGTATACAATGGACGGGACTGTGGTGACGAGCTCGAGATCGGCGAAACCCAGAAGCCCTTCTGGTCCCGCACAGATGCCCCAATGGCTGCCGACTGGAGACAAAGGAGGGCGTATTAGGTAATAGGCTGGTGGGGCTCAAGCGGACGGCAAAGAACGAGTGAAGGGTGAGCGCTGTGACATTGGCGGACAAGGGGCGGCTCGCTGTCGCGCAAAGAAGAATAAAGTACACCAGAACAGCCTGGTGCTGTGGAGTCGTCCCTGCCGATCGACGCAGCGATTGCATTCATATCGGTTAATTGCCATTTGAAATCGACGACTGTGCACACATGCGAAGCCTTTGCGGAGTCTTTGAGCGTTTTTGGGTATGAAATAGCTTTGTCATTTTAAGCGAGGGAGCATTAGCTTTGAATCAACGTAGCCGCAGATAAAAGGAGGCATCCTGCCGCAGTCTACCTATGACACACCCCCACAACATGGAGGTAATTACCGCGCGCTCGTCGTTTAGCCTCCTTGTCCAAACGCTAACTTCGGGCAATAATCGCACAGATCGAATTTGACGTCAAGGTTACGCCTGCTGAACAACCCCGGGCCGACAATAGCCGGGTAGGTTCTCTGTCATTACATGATCATCTCAAGTTTTGCTCATGGACGTTCTGGACAGTCGATCTTCGTCGTGCGGACTGTGTCCGATATTTCCAGTCTTCTCATCTTCGAACCGATCATGATGCCTCTCTTTGATGGGTTCGATATTGCACTGGGCGAAGAAGACGGCATTTCGGGGCCGGAGCTTCACCAACTACTCGGCCGTCTCCCTTCGACATTGACGAGATTGACGATATCGGTTCCCGAAAACGTGGCTCGTGGCGCATTTGACGGCCTTGTCTTCCCTTTCTTACGCGACTTCGCAACATGCTTGCCGTATTCGACAATTTCCGACTTCGTCACCGCCCAGCCCCGCATCAAGTCGCTCACTCTGGCAGGAAAAGTCAACGCTTCTAACTCCAGTGCACTCGCCCCATTTCCCAATGTCAAAGAACTGGTTTGCGCGGTTGGCCTCATCGAACTCCTGCAATCTCCGTTCCACGATCTGCGGATGTTGTTTCTCGACCTCAACAGCGATTTTCTTCAAATGTCCGACAGCCTGCAACGCTTTGGCACGAAGACGGACGCACCCGCCGCTCTGTTCCCTACTCTCACTCACCTTACGGTGCAGCTACTCCCCGGGGACTGTCGGATTATGGACGAGATTACTCGCATCTTTCCCACCGTCGTGGATCTCGCTTTCACGGAGACCACAGGTGTGGTGGTGGTAAGTTTCATCCGCTTCGCGCAGCTATAGGTGAAAGTTCTCACTTTCGGCCAGGGTAGATCACTCCGCAACAGAGTGTTGTGTCGAAGGCCGTGGAGTGACTCCTGGGTGTGGTATCAGAACCTGGCCCGACTTAAGAACCTGGAGGTTTTGTCACTCTACACCACCGCCCCGCTCACTTCAGGAGAACCCGGGGATATCAGTCTCGAGAAGCAGATGGTTCAACAGTGGGTCGGTGGACCACTTCAGATGCCGCATCCTTCCCTTCGTCAACTTATACTCGCGTACTCGGAAGAGTGCGGCCAGAGCCCAGCCTATGTGTCTATATGGAAGACATCTGGCGGGGAGATGGATGGTTGGACCAGAGACGAGTTTGCCGAGGACAGAACCACTGCAGAGGGTGTTGTTACTGCTCGGTGCGAATATTGGGTTTCGTAGGGCTAGTCAATTACAGTACCATTACTGTGTAGGATCAAAGAACGGTTGAACTCGCCGAATCCCTTCCTCGCTTCTTTCTGTGGCAGTCAGTGCAGATGATGAAGCATACGCTCGATTGCTTATCGACTGCTTTCAGTGAGGGAACCGGACCTTCGCGCTCGTCTGTTTCGATTCAGAAACCATGCACATCGAGCGGCGTCGATATGGGCCCCGGAATGAGGGAGAAATAAGTCAGGCAAGTCGACGGGCCCACGCCCTGCGTCGGGGGTCGCCGCTGTCTTTAGGCTTTTCCTCCTTTTGCATAGCGGCGCTAGCCATCAAGAGAGGCACGTTTAGACTCACAGCGCCTCGTTGGGTGCCAGGTCACTGAGTACGGAGTACTTAACGTCGGTTTGAATGCTGACCTGGGGTCCACGGTCCGCGCGACGGCAGAGGAACCACGCGGTCGCGCGCAGGTTGCCTGCGCAGCTGTGACAGCAGGCGAGCGGTCAGGCCCCTGTCCTAGGTTAGGGTCTCTGCTACAGGCACAAGCCTCCAAAATACGGTACGCTAGTCTTAATACCACCATCGTCGCTACGCCCGGTGTTGTGTCCCCGCTATAGACGTAGATCTGACACACCTACGACAGCCTCAAGACATCTGCCCACTGCCTTCGTAGACATTGCCGTCCCGATCGGAGTCCCGCTCCGACGGCTCGTTTGTGGCGAGGGCTACACTCGAGCCCGTCTGGGGATGCCTTCAACTCTCCGCCTCCGCCACGGTCCTTCCCCAAGGCATCAAGCTCACCGTAACATCGACCACGACCGGCGGCGGCGACGATATCGTGCTGCGCGGCGTGGTGTCTGGCCGAGCGAGGAAGTGACATACGCTCTGATGGAGGGGCTCGATGCCCTGACCAGTGAGCGTGTGTCATGTTCCTTGCGCGTCCGCGACGACCTCCACGACGAGGGCCACGGTGAAGACGACGGACGGCTCCTCGGTCCACCCCGCCGACCCTCCAGCGTCCCCTCCGACCCTCCAGCACCCCGCCTGCCCCAAGCGCCGTCGCCAACTTACCGCTGCTCTGTGCCACTCCAGTGTCCCTGATCTGATCCACCTGACCGCCTGCCGGTGCGGCTCCACTCTTGGTGAGCTGCATCGTCTTTGTGCTTGTGGTCCTTTGTCCAAACGTTCACTCTCCCCTCCCCCGCGTCCCTTTCTGCAGTCCGTCACCGTGAACCGGTCTACGTTTGTCCCCCAACTAGCGCGCGTTCGCTCCGCGAGCCCCCCCGCCGTGACGCCTCTTCGCGCTTCTTTGTTCACTCTCCACTCCTCCCTCGCATCCTCCACCTAGCGCGCGTTTGCTCCGCGTCGCGACGCCCCTCCACGCCCCTCCACGCCCCTCCACGCCCCTCCACGCCCCTCCATGCCCCCTCCACGCTCGGCAAGTCCGTCCGTTTTTACGTTTGCACTCGTTTGTTCATCCTTCCAATCCCCGCAGACCTCTTTTTTCGCCCTTCACTCCCTCGCTAGTCACCCACGCTCCTTTGCATTCTTCTTGTCACCCCCGTGGGCCGCGTCCCGCTTCCCTTCCCTTGTTTTCTTTTCCACCTGCGTAGCACGTTTCTAGTGTTTGTAGCACTTCCTTGTGCCATCTTTGTACCTCTGTTACATCAACTTCCGCATCCTATGATCCGCGTGTGCCGAAAGCTGCATCGACGCCCTGGATCCTTCGCCTCGCCTCCACCCTGTGTTTGTCCCCACGCGCATGCGTGTTTCACCTGCTTCCAGGGCAGACCCATGGGCGGAAATTTCATGGCCCTCAGTGACACTTGGATCGAAAGTTCATGAGCCTCTGTGACGCGTGACATGGACTTAAGGTCGAAATGCAACAGTAATGGCAGCCCGTGGCAGGAGATCGTCGATCCAGCACAAGTCGGCGCGGATGCCGCCGCAGAGGTGAAGGCGTGCACGGTGGGACTTGAAAGATGCTGCACCTGTTGAAGTTGATGCAGTTAGACCCAATTTGACAGGAACCCCGCGCCCAAAGGCGAATATCCGTTGGGCGTGAGGAGGGCGTTGTCGCTCTGTGAGGTGGTCGCGTGATCCGCTGTGGTCTGCCCTGCGGTCGTCGCGGAGTAGGATTCCGGGTAGTGGTCGACGGTGCCGCAACGGAAAGCAACGGCTGGAGTTGGCGTCCTGACGAGCTCGCTTGGGACGCGGCGCATGGTCCTGCGCAGGAGCAGAACTCCGTGAACCGGCGAACCTGGTACCACCCTGGGCTGAAGACGTAAGCGTGCCGCGTGAGACCTGAGCGACAAGGCTCTCCAAGTGGGCGATCTTCTCCGTCGTAAGGGAGGACTCGACCATATGTATAGTAATGGTGAACTGTTCGCGGTCGAGGCAACCGATGTCGATCGATACATTGGCGGTCCAAATGTCGCGCAGGCGTGTATCGTAGACGCAGGCGATCTCTCAGCTGTTGCAAGCACCTATGCGGTGTTGTGCATCCACCGCCGCTGGTACGTGCACGCGTCCGTCAGACGCCCGCGCGAGCCCCGCGCCCGAGCACACTGTACATCCTCGTCCCTACTGCACGCCACACCGACCTTCGTGATCATTCCTGCTTCATGTTTAGCTACATATCCACACTAGTTTCTTTTCATCCCCTCGTATCCCTCATTCCACGGCCTGCATGGTCAGCAACACTCGTTGCCCCGCTCCGCCACTTCTTTCTCTTATTTTCCGGACACTCGCCATGACACACAGACTTGTAGATATGTTTCGGGTGCTCGTTTCGGTCGTAGTCACGCCCTCGCGCCGGCCGCAGTGCATGTATTTAGTTCAGACCCGCACTTTGTGCTCATACAGTCTCTCCTTCGCCTTCGACTTCGACTTAGCCCACGCACACGCCCACGCCTTCGCCCACGACTTCGACCTCGACCTCGACCTCGCCTTCACCATCGTAGCGCCCGTGCGCGCCCTCTCGTCTCTCTGCTCCTCTTCCTCTCGTCTCCTCCGCGTTCGCGCACTCCGTCCCCTTCCTCCTCCGTGACACCCTCGGACGTCCTGTCCCACGGTGCTCGTCCCCTCTACCAACTTCCCGCGCTTCACGCCTACGCGGTGATATGCAGTCAACTCCGGTAAGAGTCAACAAGGGGTGAGGGCGATAGAACGAGCTCGGGTGAGCGTGGGACGCGGGAAGTCGAAGGGAGGATGAAGGAAACAGCTACGACGCGCTG
Source organism: Epithele typhae (assembly GCF_022376455.1). Lineage (NCBI taxonomy): Eukaryota > Fungi > Basidiomycota > Agaricomycetes > Polyporales > Epitheliaceae > Epithele > Epithele typhae. The sequence goes on from NW_025954282.1 coordinate 61,333, forward strand.
CGGGGAGGGGAAGCCCGAAGGGAGAACGGATCGGGGGAACGTGCGAGCGCGAGGAGGACGATAAGTGGATAGACGTGGGGAAATGGACGAGGTCGCACACGCGGGCGCTGGTGATGGCGAAGGCGAGGTCGAGGTCGAGGTCGTGGGCGAAGGCGTGGGCGTTGGCTAAGTCGAAGTCGAAGGCGAAGGAGAGACTGTATGAGTACACTGCACGCGCAGATGGAGCGGGGAAGTGAACTGGATAACGCAAAGTAAAGGCCGAGTCTAAATACAAGCAGCCCACAGCGCGAGTATGTAGTAACGAAACGAGGAACTGCCGAAGCAAAGAGACGAAAATATACAAAGCCAGAGCAGAATATGAGGTGGAGGGACACGCGACACGGCGGAAGGAGCTCAAGAGCACTTGAGGGCCCTAGAGTAAGCCGGGTAAGTCGGCTGACCGGATCCCAAAATACCCCGAAGGTACCGTCCGGCCGGGCCCGATCAGGTCCGGCCAGGTACCCCGGCGGAGTCGCCCGATCAGGTCGCCTCGGGTAGTCCGGAGGAGCCGTCCGATCAGACCGGGGTGCGGGTGGGGAATAAGAAGAGGAGGGCTTCAGCAACGCCCTGTACGTAGCATAGAATTATAATATACGATGCCTTGAATGCGTAGAAGAAATGGTGCGTGTGTGCATTGAGCCTAGGGGAATTTCCGGACATTTGTCTTGAGATCAGGTAGTGCAGGGGACTCGGGCAGCCGGATCCGGCAGGTGAGAATAACGGCCCATGCTGCGGTGCGCAGGGCTCATACATGGCATCCACAAACCAAGAAAGATGCCCCTTGCATGTCTCGGAGGCATGCGGCGGTGTTGGGGCGATCGAAAAGAGCTCGTGCAGGGGGCTAGGTAAGTAGCGCGAGGGACTCAGCCAGCCGGATCCAACTCAGAACGTCCCTGGGCACTGCCCGATCCGTGGGGCCCCGCTTTTCTCGTGTGTTGTGGGGGCTGGCAAGGTGCACTATTCCGCACCCACTCCATATGTGTACGTCGTGTTGTGGCTCTTCAAAAGAGCTCGTGCAGTGGTCAGGTCGCTTAGGGGACTCAGGCAATGTAACATCTGGCTCAGAATGGAGTCCCCTGCTCCATGCCCCAGTTTTCACGTGCATTAGATCAGTTCACCCGGCGCTCCAACTCAGCTGTAGGGGGAAGTGTGGCTCTTCGAGGATGCACCCACAGCGGGCTGAGAGCGAGATCGCGGGCATCGCTCTCGCTGTCGGCATCGCTGTCGCTCTCACGGGCGCTTGATCGCTGTCGCTGTCGGGGTCGCTGTCGCTATCGGCATCGGCATCGCTGTCGGCCTCGGCATCGCTGTCGGGGTCGCTGTCGCTGTCGCAATCGCGGTCGCAGTCGGCATCGCTCTCACAGGCGTCTATCCAGAGTTCAGGCCTGTACCACTGAAGTGAGTATCCACCCTCCAAAGTGTTGAATGGATTAGCTGTATTCTGCATCAGATACCACCATGTATGTGCTGTTGTTATGCAAATTTATAAGGTAGTTGCTGCAAGATTGAGGGGATGATGTCATATGACATTTTAGAATGAGATATCACATACTGACATGAGATGTGAGTCTATCGCATGCTGGACACCTACATATATTCATGGAAGATTGTTTGATCACAACGCAACAAACAGCAGAAAGAAATACGCACTTTTGGCGATGGTATTGTGTATGTTTGGAAAGTGGAAGTTCTCAGAAGACATGACATGCATAACTTCTTGTGGAGACAAAAAACTGGAAATCTGTCAGTTTCATCATAAGACGATACTAGTATAGTGCTTATATCGGAATTTTCATGCATATCGGTGACGAAATGCATAAGGGTGGTCGTTTGTCATTATTTCATGACATACGATATACCGACATAGCATGAGCTCCAATCGTCATAATAACACATGGAACAGGATCGGATGAGCAGAAGCTCAACGATGCAAAAAGAATCTCAAAAAACGGTCAAGAACCGGTGGAGATGTGCACTGGGAGCCCGAAGTGTGGTTTCAGCAGAAGGCGAGTTCGGAGTGCATTCAACACAGAGCACACTTCGGGCTCCCAGTGCACATCTCCACCGGTTCTTGACCGTTTTTTGAGATTCTTTTTGCATCGTCGAGCTGCTGCACATCCGATCCTGTTCCTTATGCTACCATGTCCATTGAAGTCCATGATATGTCGGTATATTGTATGTCATGAAATAATGACAAATGACGCCCCATGTGCATTTCGTCACCGATAGGCATGAAAATTCCGATATAAGCACTCAATAAGTATTGGTTTACGAAGAAGCAAACAGATCGCCAATATCACATCTGCATGAGAAGTTATGCATATCATGTCTTCTGAGAACTTCCAATTTTGAAACATACACAGTACCATCACCAAAAGTCCGTATTTATTTGTGCTGTTTTCTGCGTTGCAATCATAAGATCCTCCTTGAATATATCTAGGTGTCCAGCATGTGATGCACTCACATCTCATGTCAGTATGTGGTATCTCATTCGAAAATGTCATGTGACATCATCCCCTCAATCTTGCAGTAAATACCTTCCAAATTTGCATAACAACAGCCCATACATGCAGGTATCCGATGCAGATGACGCTGAAGTAATTCAATGCTTTGGAGGGTAGATACTCACTCCGGTGGTACAGGCTGAAATGCGGATAGACGCCTGTGAGAGCGGTGCCGACAGCGACCACGACCGCAAAGCCGACAGCGACCACGACCGCAAAGCCGACAGCGACCGCGACCGCAAAGCCGACAGCGACCGCGACCGCAAAGCCGACAGCGACCGCGATGCCGACAGCGACAGCGACGCCAACGCCGACCACGACAGCGACAGCGACGCCGATTAAGCGCCCGCGACAGCGACAGCGATGCCGACCACGACAGCGACACCTGCTGTGCTCTCGCTCTCAGCTTGGTACGCACTCGCTGCTGAACGCATGAGGCATAAGAAACCTCGAAAATAGACACAACATAGACTCTCGAATGTGGATGCTGTTTGTGAGGAAAACGGAGCGCAGCGGGATGGACCTGGCTGCCCCGGTTCCGCGCACCACCTGGCTCCGCACACCACCTGGCTCCGCGCGAGCTGTTTTGAAGAGCAACAATGCCGCCGCATGCATTTAAACTGGGCGCGCTTCAACACACTTGGTGAGCCTGTACAATACGCAAGGAAAGTGAGGCCCTGCAGGTCAGCCAGTGCCCAGGGAGATCTGGGCCGGATCCGGCTGCCCGAGTCCCCCGCGCGACCCAAAAGCCTCCGCGCGAGCTCTTTTCAAGCGCCAAAATGCCACCACGTGCCTCCGAAACGAGCATGGAGTGGTTTCCTCAGTTTGTGGATGCCATGCGTGAGCACCGCGCGGCGTCATGGGTGATCCAGTGCGTGGCCGTCAATCCCACTCGGATCCGGCTACCTGAGTCCCCCGCACTACCTGATTGCAACACAAACACTCACAAATCTATCTGAGCTCCATTTACCCACCCGCCTTTTCTTCCATGCATTCAAGGCATCAGATGTCATATTTCTATGCTACTCACAGGACGTTGGCTCAAGCCTCCCTCATGTTATTCCCCGCCCGCACCCCGGTCTGATCGGACGACTCCTCCAGACTACCCGAGGCGACCTGATCGGGCGACTCCGCCGAGGTACCTGGCCGGACCTGATCGGGCCCGGCCGGACGGTACCTTCGGGGTATTTTGGGATCCGGTCAGCCGACTTACCCGGCTGAAGTAGGGACATGCACTGTCAAGAGAGGGTGTAATAAGTGGATACAGACCGAGACAGAACGTGTCGAAACGGGGGACGCTGTCGGGTTCCCCGTTTTACTAAGCTTCCACAGACTACTACAAGACCGACCGCGCCGCGCACGCGACCCTCATACTGGGCTGGAACCTGAGCACTCGTTCGCTATCATTGTATTTCACTCTCCTTCAATCACTCTCTCTCTTCATCGCAGTTCACTAGCTAATATCCCACTCGTTCTAAAGTAGCGTCCGTCGCGCCCTACGAGCAGAACCGATGCCTCGATAGCCCGCTCGAATGACGTCGGGATGCTAGGGCCGGGCCAGGACAGATGCACGCGACCGCGGCTGAACGGGGGCGGCCTGCGCTCTGTAAATAATCGCTGTGCGCTGTTCTCACCCCGCTCGAGACATTCCCCAACGTACCTCAAGCAGCGCCGGAGTCGATGGTTGAGGGTCTGGGGAACGCAAGGACGGTGCGTGGACGAGAGGCCTCGGCCATGGACTCTGGACCCGATTTGGACTGTATGCGCTCTTCCCTCAGTTTCTGTTTGCTTTCTATGTGACGAGGCGACTAGCTCTCTTAAATGTACGGGCTCAGGCCCCACGCAATCTAGTTCCCCTTTCCCTCTCTCCCTCTCTCTCTCTCTCTCCCACGTCTCACCCTCTACCACGCGCGCTCTCATCCCGTACCGTCGACCTCCACTCTGTATGCGGATGATGAGTTTGAACATCGCGTGCAGACGTTGGAAGACATTATGCGGGACACGGACGGGGGTATGGAGGTGGCAGTAGTTTGTAAGGCACGGATTTCGGCTTCAATGCTACGACGATGTGCTTACATGTGCGCTTCAGGCCATTGAGATGGGCCTTGGAGGTCTCATCAAAGTGAAGAAGAACAAGGGCGGGAGCGTCACCTTCCCCCATGGCCGCTGTAGCATCCCACATCGGGCGAAGAAGTCGTGGGGCTGGCACCTGGTGAGTCACATTCTATTACACGTGCGAGGGCAAGCTGACGGAGCGTTGCTGAAACATGGCACAGAGGCGGGGGGGAAAGGACAGACGGGCAAGAAACAGTCGGGTAACGGGAAGATATTCCGATAGAAGATATTAGACGGGTGAGTGCTTCCGCACAGGTTGGGGGACAAGCCCATCCGCGCCCTTGACCTGGGGAACGTCCAACTTGGATTCAACGTCGCGGAGTGGGACCGGCTCTGCGCTCTCGACTGGGAGCGCCCTTCGTAGAGGGCGTATTAATGATTTGTTTCGTAGAATACTTCATACTATTCGTGCTCTGGCAAGTACGCGCCGGCGGCCCGTGAGACGCGTGTCCGAAAAAGCGGATCGACCCGCACGTCATCGAGGCACTGGCTGTGCTCGAGGAACACCTCCTCACAGTCCCTGGCCCTTCTGCCTCACTCGGCCGTCCCGGTCTGCGCGGCGAGCGTGAGGTGCGTACTCACCGTTTCCGGCCTCATCCCTCCTCATCCTCACCCCTACGACCGTCAACGCACACACCAGGAATCGACGCCAGAGCTCTCCCTCGACCCCCGCCTCCTCGCAACGCTGCTCCATTCTCTACGACAGGGTCCACGGCGCGGGCTGCTTTCCACCCCGCGCGGCTTCGTCCTCATCCACCTCCCTCTTCTTGGTCCGAGGCCAGGGTAAATCATAGAAAGGCCACCCCACTGAAGTGTGTCGTATAAATGCGAGGTCCCAAGTATAAAGTACGACAAATCGGAGGACGGCAGCGACAGCGATGGTTTGACAGGTTCGGCCAAAGAATTGCATACGTATGCTATTGGATGGTTGAGATATCTCCGAGTGACATGCTCTATGTAGGGCAGCGCCGGCATATTTCCCACAAAGCGTCGAAGTGGGGATGAAGCTCGACGCCGGGCAAGCTTATGAACAGTCTGTAAAAGCATGCCTCCCATGATGCTCTCACGACAAACCGGCGCGGTTGCATTCTCCAGGCGTTTTGAATCGGGTCCCAAACAAGCACCTCTTGAAGTCCGAGCAGCTCGAGAATGTCGCGGATACCGAATAATTCACCGAGGGGGACGTGTGCGGTTAGATGGGATATGGATGCAAATCGGAGGAGGGGGAGTTCGCCGTTCTATGTGACTATCAGCAAAGTGTCAGGAAGCTAAGAGTATGACTTACCGCCACCCATATAAATATCCCGAAATACCACTTTTCCCCTCCTTCCACCTCGAGAGAGTTTTGTTCATAGGCTAGTGACGCCATGACCTCGGACACCCGGTCCCCGAGACGCTGCACTACAGCCTTCATGAGCGTTTGCGAGACAGGTGTATTTCCGAAGGAGAGTGGGTTGGTCGAGGTGTCATAGCGGTCTCGTATGTCGCATGGGTCTTCTTCCGTAAGATCGACAGATTTCTGCTAAAAGGTTATCCCCAGGGTAAGCAGCAATACCATCAGAGGTACGGCGTCAACTGCCTACTGTGTTTGTAGTTAGCTAACAGAGGCGGTCAGCAAGTCAACACGTAGCATCATAGACGGAAGGCTTACTTCGTCGCCTGTAACAACAGAATACTCACGCGGAAAGATCGCACGTTGGACTGCCAGACGAGATACAGGTTCAGAAACGGGGGGCAGAAGCTGCCGGAGCACGAAATATGTGGGCGTAAGTGGCGAGGACGAAGCCTCCTTGTTGTAGACCCACCTCATCCACTTCTTGCACTGCGGTGATCTGAAGTTGGTCCGCTGTCAATGGCAGCTCCCACGTGTCGTCTATGTTGGACTAGAACGCAACTTCAAAACTCGGAAGACATGAAACAAGATCTACGGCTCACCTTGCGGGGATTTGCAGTGAGGACGCCGTTGTCTTCACAGTCATCGTCGGAGTCGATCTCAATGGCTTCCCCATCAGAGGTAGTCATTTCTGGAGACCCAAATTGATCGAGTATGAAACGTTCGACGGCATCGAAGTCGACCATGGCTGAAGGGAGTGAAAATCACATAGGCCATTCGACAATTTTATAGGTGTCCGGAATGCGACGTCATAGATAAGAAACAGCGAAACACTTTTCATTGGAAATCGTGGTGATTGGCGATAAGGACGACAGAACGCGTGGAAAACAAAGCACATCGGAGGGAAGAAGTTCATCAAGGCGATAGAAGTGTTAAAGATGCCAGCCACGTGTAGGACAGGTATTGGGGTGGGCCGGCGAGTTGGACAAAGGTATCAAAGTACTGTGATGGTACCACACGCGACGAACCTACTCACTGTCCGCGGGTCGCTCGTCGAGCATTCCACACAGCTGCGAGACGGGTAGTAGAGACTCCGCAGACTCCAGAGTGGGGAAGTTGGACTGGAAGTTGGCCCACCGCGGCGTGACATCGATCGTCTGGAGGAAGCGCTCGGCTTTGTCACTGTTGATGACCTTGAAGGGCTTCGCAGACATTGCCGTCCCGATCGGAGTCCTGCCTCGACGGCTCGTTTTTGACGAGGGCTACACTCGAGCCCGTCTGGGGATGCCTTCAACTCTCCGCCTCCGCCACGGTCCTTCCCCAAGGCATCAAGCTCACCGTAACATCGACCACGACCGGCGGCGGCTCCTCGGTCCACCCCGCCGACCCTCCAGCGTCCCCTCCGACCCTCCAGCACCCCGCCTGCCCCAAGCGCCGTCGCCAACTTACCGCTGCTCTGTGCCACTCCGGTGTCCCTGATCTGGTCCACCTGACCGCCTGCCGGTGCGGCTCCACTCTTGGTGAGCTGCATCGTCTTTGTGCTTGTGGTCCTTTGTCCAAACGTTCACTCTCCCCTCCCCCGCGTCCCTTTCTGCAGTCCGTCACCGTGAACCGGTCTACGTTTGTCCCCCAACTAGCGCGCGTTCGCTCCGCGAGCCCCCCCGCCGTGACGCCTCTCCGCGCTTCTTTGTTCACTCTCCACTCCTCCCCCGCATCCTCCACCTAGCGCGCGTTTGCTCCGCGTCGCGACGCCCCTCCACGCCCCTCCACGCCCCTCCACGCCCCCTCCACGCCCCCTCCACGCTCGGAAAGTCCCTCCTCCTCCACGACGCTCCGCTCCCAGCCAGTCCTTCACTTCTTCCGTACCCGTTTTGATGTACTTTGTAAGGCTCCTTTTCCCAATTTTAGCCTTGTCATCGCTGTCTCACGTCGTTCATTGCTCTCATTGTTTGCAATCACTCATAGAATGCCACATCTTTCACTTTAACGCACTTTGTGTGTGCCTTGGCTTTCGGAGCATGCATGATACTATGCCACCCTTCCTTTCTGTTTGCCTTACGAGAGTCTTCCAGGTGTCTCAATGAGTGACAACGCTACATGCTGAATGCCGGTATGCCCAAAGTATGCCTGAATGCTACGCCGCTTGCAAGACCATCATCTTCCACGGCTGTTTCACGAGAAGCCGTCCTCGCAGCTATATTACAACGGGATTGCGCCACAGTTCCAGGTCCGTTCGAGCTCCGTAAAACAACGTACGCATGCCTGTACCGGACGACAAGACTGCTGGTGAGTCCGAGTTATGTATACTTGACGCATACGAGCCGCTCAGTGAAGAAGATTCAACTACGCCTCCGGGCTCCCCGCCGCTCCGTCTCCCACATGGCGATCGATTGTGTGATATTTCTACCACCATGGTTTCCACCACTCCTCTGGGCACCCCACCGCGGGACATCCGGTTTCGTTTCGCGACGGATCATAAAAGTGTGAATAGTGAGTACCTGCCACAACTTCTATGAGGTGCGTTTGATGACCTACAATTAGGCGTGGTTACTGTGGGGCCAGTTCATAGCAGTGGAATCCTCCGCGTCGTGGATTTGGACATCGAGATGGCCGACGTGGATCAAGACCTCAACCCCACCACAGATTTACTTGACTCCGACGTAGAGATGACAGACGAGACGTCTACAGAAATCCCGAGCTCTACATGCACGGTGTCCACGTACACCGAGGGGATGTTTCCCACAAGCAGTGTCATCCATGGTGACGAACTGGAAGACAGCCAAACCGTCTCCTCTCAAATTTCCAATCGTTTGAGAAGCATGGAAAGCGCTTCACGAGATATGCGCATCTATGTAAGATCCCTAGAGTAAGTGTCTGAGTTAGAACTCGGTCGACCGGCGCTAAGACTCCATGAAGGGTCATTGTTGATGACTTGAAGAACCGCGTGGATGGCGTTTGCGCGAATGGGGAGTCGCCCCCCGAGGAATCGAGTCGTCCACCACCATCTGAAGGAGGCGTCGAAGGCCGCGAAAATCACAGTCGGCCTTCACGGGCTCGAACCAGTATCGCTTCCAGAATTCTGCTCTCGCCACAAGATTCATCAGATGAAGGCTCTGTCACACGTGAGAAGAATTATTTATTGGGCCTGCAGGTGAGTTGAATGCGAAAATCCGTGTCGGACGTCCTCTGATCAGCTATGTCAAGGCTTCGATACGCCGCGTCTTTTTTAGCCTCTGCAGCGTAACGACGTACGATGCGTTGGCTAAAAAAACCGTTTCTCACGAGGCTAGAGCACAGTTCGAGCAAAATCCCGACATCTACTTTTCGAAGCACACTTTTCGAATGGACTTCCGGGGACATTTGCCTCGGCAAGAGAAAGAGAGACGCGACAGGTGGAATGATGCTGCCGCATCTTACTTCGTCCGCTATCTCCAGCGTGTCCTCGCGGATGAAGGTGACATCCCAGAGCGATATAGGACAGACGAAAACATCCGATGCGGCCTTCAGACATACATGCAGACGTGTAAAAGGAACATTAGAGGAAGTAGCAAGGGGAGAGGCGTTCCGACAGTATGAGGACCCCAAATAATTGTTACGTTTTCCAGCATGTATCTAGCCGCGTGGCCCCTCTTTTCTTCGTGTAACTCAACCCTCACCTCTTCCATCCGTCTGTCTATCCGCGGCCTGCCCGCCTGGAGTCTGTCTCCGCCTCTCGCGCTCATGGTTCACTCTTCGACGACGGTAAAGGAGACATTACACAGTTGCTGGCAGAGCGCTAGGCGGGGGCCTCTCAGTTTCTTGTTGCACAGACATGCACTGAGCCCAAGAACAAATTCGGGGATACACATACTCGTTCTGGAACCGGATGTTGGAGGAACGGGATGCGGGGGGTCGCGGGGGCCCTCGACGGCCGAGTGATGTGGCGGCGTCAAGCTGATGGTGGCGGACGAATACGGGAGCGGCTATTTCTCGTTGGAGCTACAGTTTGGTAAAAGGCGCGGGAAGCGCAGGCGCGTGGGCACGTTTTGCATGAGTACTGGTACTGAGTACTAAATAGCTAGTCCATTGCCCGTCGTGGCTCAGGCCTGTAGACGCCCGTCGCCACCCGTCGCCACCCGTCCGACTTCCTCGGAGAGTCCACCGGCCCGGTGTCTGCAGACGCCCTTGGCTACACGCGCGTCCGACTTTCTCGGAGTGCTCGCCGGCCCGTCTGCTCCCGCTCCCCTACACGGTACTTCGTCCTGGTCGTACAGTCGCAGATCCTTTTCCTCTCGCTCTCTCGCTCTCGTCCAAAATATCGCTCTCTCGTTTTTGCACCCCCTCACTCTCTCTCGTACCCTCGTTATTCGCTCATTTTATCTTCCCGCTTTGTTCGTCCTCTCCATCCATCTCCTTCAACGCACTCGCCATTTAGCATCACTATGAACAAGCACGTACGTATCTTCTTAATCACGTCTTCAACGTGCTGACGACGAGTGGACTTTCAATGCGATCTACGGCGTCGTCGACCCTCAAGCCATCAAATTCAAGGACATCGAGTTGAACGCGATGAAAAACCTCGGCGCGCGCACGAGCACCGGCGGAGGCTCTCTTCGTTCGTTCACGGCACCGTCCTGGAAGGGCACCGTGCACGTCCATTAAGTGAGTCTAACCGTTTCACGCGCTGTCCCTACTCTCCGACCAAAACGCCAGCCCCACCCATCCGACCACTACACGAAGAAGAACGTGGGGAGGCTCAAGGTGAGCAATCACTGTCTGCGATGCATAGACTCGATACCCACCTTGTACAGGGCCAGTTGGGGTCCAGCGGATTGACCCACCGGGTCATTCGCCGTGAGGCCCGCAAGGTATCATCCCGAAGCTGCCACCGCAGTAGACTTAGCCTCGTGGTCGTAATTTGCTTGATGTAAATCTGTCCAGTTTGATGCAATTCTCGTTGCCATTATTGGGGGTCGCGGCAGGCACCTGGTTCGCAGCCTCATTTCAAAAGTTATCGCATTACGCTGGTTACGATACAGTCTTCGCGTCTTCGAGGGACAGTCGGTCGCTGCCTTGCTCCGCTGAGCGTGTATACTGTACATCCGGCGCTGTCCCATATTTCCGTCTCCGTCCGCATTACCGCCTCGTCCATCTTCGCGTCGCGCGAGAAGCGCGGTGTGCAACCTCAGCGCGGCGTATACCGAGTCTACAAGCCAACCGATACATCAGTTTGGAGCCCCATCGCGCAGAAGTCGCATTTTGCGAGCTCCACCGCAGCCGACCACACATCTGTGGGAAACCGAGGTGTATATCGTTGAATGGAACGGATCCGAAACTATACTTTGCTACAATTCATGTCGCAAACATTACATGTGAAGAATCGAGCAGTGGACGAAGAGAGCCGTAGAGGCGAAAGGACGCCGGATGACGGACAGGGTGTCGGATAGGACGACGATGGTGGATAGGATGATAGAATGGATATTGATCTAGGACGATACGGCGGCATAGTACTGTACAATGTGTGGGAACGTAGTATACATGACTAAGCATACTGGTAGTGCCTCGGATGAGGGCGTACACCGGGACACTAGGAACCAACATTACAAAGAAAGAGTAGCTATATTTCCCCTTTCACTACCAAAACCCCATACTTCATGCATTCTGCTCGCACGATGTCGAAAAAAACATCGTCAGTAACAGAAAATACCTCCACCTTACTCCCAACATGCCCTCCAGGTCCACCAAAGAGCCCGCGACGAACCGAAGTCACCAGGTCATACCCGACAACGCTGGTCATGGGCCCGTCGTCGCGACACCAAGGGTAAGAGCCCCATGGAACACCACTAATCGTGAGAGTGGTCACCGTCCTTGGAAGTTTGCATCCGACGAGGGGGAAGGGAGTGTCGAGCTGCAAGTTATGCAGGGACGGACAGGCTTTGGCCATCCCATACAAAATACAGCTCGCTATATGGCCTTGATCTCCGAAACCGGCGCAGAGGCATACAAGGGGATCGTGTAACCGGAGAAACACGAGTGCCGGGAAGCATGTGTCTTCGAAGCGAGGGTACGCATCACAATCGTAAAACGATGCCCGGAGATAGAGGTGGGTGAGGGAAGGCATGGTTACGCAAATCGGCCAAAGAGAGAGAACGAAGTCCATGGAGAGGGACTGGAGTTCGTCGTTGAATGACCTGAGATCCAGAGTCGCCGATTTACATTCCAAAAGCAGTCTCAAGGAGCGATCTCCGAGACTACCCCACGGGATGAACCAGGCCTGCTCGGGGGTACCATCCCATAGTGTTCCAAGGTCTGCGGAGAGCTTGACGTGCAGAACGGGGGGTATGGAGGGGTCATTGTGACCGATGGGGAAGGATCGAGGTCCTGTGGGAGGGGACGAGAAGCGTGGAGTGTTGGTGAGACATTTGTAGTCGAATACAGCCTCCCCCCAGAGTTCGGAGTCTGCGCCGGCAGTTGGAGCGTCCAAATCGATGTAAAGGGTCGGAAAATTGATGGCGACTCTTGCGACAACGGCAGCCACGACTGGGGACGTAGTGAAAAGCGTCCAGTAAAGGTTGGCTTGTTCGTCTTGCGAGCAGGCATCCGTCCAGGCGTCCTTGATGATCCTTTCGAGAATCTCGAGTGGGAGGCCGGAAGAAGAGACGTCGGCTACAGATGGCGTCGGCGTGTGGATACGACGGTGTGAGAAAGACTGACATACGTGTGGAGGTGACAACCTGGGTGGACATTGATGCGTCGGTGACAGGCGTCTGGGATCGTGGCTTTTGAATTTTCAACGGCGCCGCGGGAGGATGGGACCGAGCGGGACTCACGTGGTCGTTGTCCGAGAGGATTTGCATGGCTGAAGGGTGAGACGAGAAGGAGAACACCCGTGCCGAACATAATCTCGACGGGCGTGTTATGTACCGTGTAGACGGCCACCGCGCGGGCAGCCAGAGTGATTCGAGATGTCGGCAAAAGGACGTTGTGACTGTAAGGTCTGTGCAAAGAAACGTTCCTCAGCATTTCGCGCGTTAACCTTTGTGGTGAACGACAGAGACACGGCGGTTGTGCCGGATGGGTCTGCCCTGGAAGCAGGTGAAACACGCATGCGCGTGGGGACAAACACAGGGTGGAGGCGAGGCGAAGGATCCAGGGCGTCGATGCAGCTTTCGGCACACGCGGATCATAGGATGCGGAAGTTGATGTAACAGAGGTACAAAGATGGCACAAGGAAGTGCTACAAACACTAGAAACGTGCTACGCAGGTGGAAAAGAAAACAAGGGAAGGGAAGCGGGACGCGGCCCACGGGGGTGACAAGAAGAATGCAAAGGAGCGTGGGTGACTAGCGAGGGAGTGAAGGGCGAAAAAAGAGGTCTGCGGGGATTGGAAGGATGAACAAACGAGTGCAAACGTAAAAACGGACGGACTTGCCGAGCGTGGAGGGGGCATGGAGGGGCGTGGAGGGGCGTGGAGGGGCGTGGAGGGGCGTGGAGGGGCGTCGCGACGCGGAGCAAACGCGCGCTAGGTGGAGGATGCGAGGGAGGAGTGGAGAGTGAACAAAGAAGCGCGAAGAGGCGTCACGGCGGGGGGGGCTCGCGGAGCGAACGCGCGCTAGTTGGGGGACAAACGTAGACCGGTTCACGGTGACGGACTGCAGAAAGGGACGCGGGGGAGGGGAGAGTGAACGTTTGGACAAAGGACCACAAGCACAAAGACGATGCAGCTCACCAAGAGTGGAGCCGCACCGGCAGGCGGTCAGGTGGATCAGATCAGGGACACTGGAGTGGCACAGAGCAGCGGTAAGTTGGCGACGGCGCTTGGGGCAGGCGGGGTGCTGGAGGGTCGGAGGGGACGCTGGAGGGTCGGCGGGGTGGACCGAGGAGCCGTCCGTCGTCTTCACCGTGGCCCTCGTCGTGGAGGTCGTCGCGGACGCGCAAGGAACATGACACACGCTCACTGGTCAGGGCATCGAGCCCCTCCATCAGAGCGTATGTCACTTCCTCGCTCGGCCAGACACCACGCCGCGCAGCACGATATCGTCGCCGCCGCCGGTCGTGGTCGATGTTACGGCGAGCTTGATGCCTTGGGGAAGGACCGTGGCGGAGGCGGAGAGTTGAAGGCATCCCCAGACGGGCTCGAGTGTAGCCCTCGCCACAAACGAGCCGTCGGAGCGGGACTCCGATCGGGACGGCAATGTCTACGAAGGCAGTGGGCAGCTTGCGGGAGCTTGCCTGTGGTCGCGGTGCTGGCGAAGGTGTTTAGTAATATGAACAACGAAACGAGGAATGTCGCCAGACCCCTCGCAAACACCCCAGAGCGCACGTTCCCTACGTCGTCCTAAGAACGAGAAATGTCAAAGCATACACGCATCCCTTGTTGAATCGTGGAGAGGTGGACTGAAGTCCGTCGGTTCCATATCGTTACCCTCACGGGCCCTACATTTCTTCAGTGCCACCTGTGGAAGCCTGACCTCCACCGCACCTTCACATGCCCCCTCGCCAACTCTGCATTACGGATGCCCTGGCAAGCGACGTGAAGCCGAAGTCCGAGGGCCCCACGAATCATCACGCCAGTCTCCGCGCATCCAGCAGTAGCTCCAGCCCAAGAGGATCACGCGGCCGCGGAGCCTGCCGTGGAGGTAGATCGAATGGTAGACAATAGGCAGAGGGGGACGCAGTGGATGGGATTCGCGTGTCCACGGCTGAGCCGCTTGATGATCTGTGGCACATGCGCGTGTATAAATTGCCACATCTACCAATTGAATTCATCTCCTATCTTTGTGCCACTCCCCTTCCCCTCGTCTAGCATGCCACTCTGTAAGGCACAGAATGCCACCCCGAGCCCTCACAAAGGAACCCTGGCCTACCCCAACGCATCTGTGTCGCTCGTGAAGTGGTCTTATACACAGCAGACCTGCACACTTTCGCTTTGCCAACCGAACGCGCACCATGGAAACCTACCCACCCCCCTCTCCTCCATCCACACAACCTAATATCCCCACCTTAGATGCAGAGGAACTCTTGTGCCACTACGACGTGAAGACGGAAGGAGGCGGGGTCATAGACAATGCGAACGCTTGGCAGGTCCTTGCACCGAGTGAGTCGCCCAAATAACCCGTCCCCAACTCTCTCTCAACTGTCCATGTAGTCTCCGCGGATGGCAGCGCCAGAGGAGGTGACTCTGTCGCATGCTCGCCTGACGTGGACCCTAAAATCGCGAACATCTCCGCGTCGGGCCGCTTTACAAACCCAGAGTACCGAGGACCTAGCACCACTACCTTCAGCCCATCCCACATCCCCATCTCCTGCCTCTGGTCCAACCGCGCGGATGACACACGATGGACTCGTCCCACAGGTACCGGCACATCTCCCCTCGTCGTCATCCTCCACGGAGCCTGTCACACAAACCGGGGTTTCCTCCATGCTTTAAAAGATGCTCAGCTAATCAAATTCTCCATCGTCAACCTCTTCAAGTTCGACGACGACCCTCCCACTCTTCTCCCACGAGGGGCAGAAATCCTCCCCCTCGACGACGTGCTAGAGCGTAACCCGAACTGCGGTCCGATCCCTCCTCCCCTCCGGTGCGCCTTTGCACTGTACCTCCGCAATGACATCGGAGACAAACTCGCGCACACCCTCCTCGCACGCACACATATCCCCGTCGACGATCTCCTATCCTTCTCTGTCTACCCCCCCCCAAACCCCGAGCCTTACGCAGACTCCTGGAAGATCTTCACGATCCTGGGTATCGACAGCCTGAAGAACGGGCCCTCCTACAATGAGGTCATGCGAGTTCGCCACGCCATCCGCTTGGAGCTCATTCAACGCCTCCAGAACGACCACTTGTTCGTCGAGGTCGCAACAGCCTCCTTGACTATGCACAGCGCCCCAAACACGCTCCACGACTTCATGGACGCCATCCACCTCCAACCCGTGGCGACGGACAGAACAGGTGACCGTACTTCGTACGCCCTGCTCCTTATGGCCCCCCCGATCGCCCCCTCCGTGCACGACAGACTCTCTCTAGTTCTCGCCATGAGAAAGGCGATATGTAGCGAGAAGGACCGACACACCACACTGGCAGGTTTCGATCTCACCTTCTACGAAGATCTCGGCCCACACCCTGCTATCCACTGCTGCATCTGCGCATCCGACATCCACATCACAAGTCTCTGCCCGATCGCAAACCAGGAAGGTTGGACCGGTTACCCCTTGACGCACTCCCAAGCGACGCTACACGGAACGGTGGAGGAGGAAGCGGAGAAGCAGGCGCGTTCAGCGCCGCCTGGATGGTACGATTATTGACATTACAATAATACTGCATCCCCACTGTACCCGCCCCGCCGCCGCCGGTAGTCTAACTGCCGCCCTATACTATGATGACTACCAGAAACCAATGAGTCACCAAATACTGCACGACGGAGTCTCCTTCTTGAGCCCCACACTCACCAAGATCTACCCTGGCCGCGCCCTAAAGCACTTCCTCGCGGCATTCACCCATTATCCACGAGACGCGGGGTTTTCTCGCTTCCTCTGACTATCTTAGTACAGCTGACGGGCCATTTCGCCACGGCTACGAGACCATCCGCCTCATCTGGGCGCAGTAGAGCTCGACGGTTATGCTCCACCAGAAAAAGACATGGATCAGACATGATAAGTACATGACTCATTCATGTCTGATGTAAACTCTTCTGCCCGGTCGCGGATTTGACAATCACGCTCGACCTTGCAGACACGCGCGCGGCACACCACCGTCGACGTCGACTACACCGCGGGCGCCTGTTAGGTGGCAAGACCGCCTCTAAATTCGCGCTCGCAAGCGTCGGGAGCGCGAAGGGGGGGATTGGGGACCAGACTCGAAGGCGAAGGAGGGGCGTGGGCCCAGTGACTAGGGGGTGGTGAGGCGTGGGGAGGAGCGCGATGAGCGCGCGGATCCCTCGTGCTTACTTGGGAGGACCCGGACCGAGGCGCTGTTGTACGACAGGCCTCGAAGTGAAGAATGGAGCACTTAACTCACAGTCACGAATTGAGCCGGCGGACTCGGATTGGTTATATCGCGGAACGATTGTCACAGCAAGGACTCCGCATACAATGAGTCGCGCGGCCGATGCATAGTACGCGCAATGGACATTGCAGCACGCGCGGGGGACGTTGCGGTGGGTGAGGTGTGCGAGGAGATTATGTCGCGCCGAATGGTCGATAAATATTTTCGGCCCGCTCGCGCCCCTACACGAAAACGGTTCATCGATATTCGTGACATACCTCTACATTCATGAAAACACAACACTGAAACGGTTCAATGGAAGCCAGGACGTTCTCAAACGCAGCGAGAGAAAAGTCTGGAAACTAAACTTGAACAGCCAGTTCGGTGCGAACACGACGAATGAATGGTGGGAGGATCGCCAACAGGTACACCACGATGCCACAAAAAGACCCCTTCGAAGTCGCGTCTGTTACTAGGAATATGATATGCTCAACAATGGTAATAACATGACGAAGGATAGAACCACTCACCGATATCGGAATGCCAGGAACAGTGCCCCCCACCTCGCTGCCACCCTTGACGCATCGCTAATTCCTTCAACGTGGTCTTGGCGCTGGAAGCGCGCTCGCATGCGTCCAGCCACGAGATGATAGACTCCACGGATCGAACCATGTCTTCGCACATGCCACCAGAAACGTCGTCGTCGCAGTCGTGGCGGACGATCGATAGGGTAGTATAAAGGGACTTGAAGACCTCGTGGGCACTTATCGCTGTGTTATGGATGATTTGGAGGGACTTCGAAGAAGTTCGGTCTAGTACGACTATGGGCCGGAGCACGAATGCGTCAACGGTTCAAGGAGACACCTTCAGTGTCGTGAGGACATTAATACGAGTGTGGTGGTACGCGCTGATGAGTCTATACCAGCATCTTATGGTCCGAACATACCTCTTGGACCCAAGGGCTACGTGAGATTAGAAGAAGCGCAGCGCCCCGCAAGCGTCCACGATGCTGCGGTGCAATCCGAGCACAGTTGAGATCGAGATGGGAGACATCATGAGGTCGGAGAAGGTGGTATCGCAGATGCTGAAGTCGATGGAGTCTGCTCGATGGAAATATTCGAATTTGCTGAACGATGCAGAGGAAATGGTAGACAAGGCCGGTTTTGGAGTGTGTCGCCCCAAGTCGATGGATGTCGGCGAGTGATACGAGAGAAGAGGGAGAGAGAGAGAAGGAAGAGAGAGAGAGAGAGAGAGAGAGAGATAACGCGACTCGACGGCGGGCGGCTATCGGCTGGCGGGGGGCGACTACGCGGACGGGCGACGGACGGACTGAGAGAGAGGGAGAGTCGAGAGGGAAAGGGGAACTAGATTGCGTGGGGCCTGAGCCCGTACATTTAAGAGAGCTAGTCGCCTCGTCACATAGAAAGCAAACAGAAACTGAGGGAAGAGCGCATACAGTCCAAATCGGGTCCAGAGTCCATGGCCGAGGCCTCTCGTCCACGCACCGTCCTTGCGTTCCCCAGACCCTCAACCATCGACTCCGGCGCTGCTTGAGGTACGTTGGGGAATGTCTCGAGCGGGGTGAGAACAGCGCACAGCGATTATTTACAGAGCGCAGGCCGCCCCCGTTCAGCCGCGGTCGCGTGCATCTGTCCTGGCCCGGCCCTAGCATCCCGAC
Organism: Epithele typhae; assembly: GCF_022376455.1. Classification (NCBI taxonomy): domain Eukaryota; kingdom Fungi; phylum Basidiomycota; class Agaricomycetes; order Polyporales; family Epitheliaceae; genus Epithele; species Epithele typhae. The sequence goes on from NW_025954282.1 coordinate 79,965, forward strand.
GTCATTCGAGCGGGCTATCGAGGCATCGGTTCTGCTCGTAGGGCGCGACGGACGCTACTTTAGAACGAGTGGGATATTAGCTAGTGAACTGCGATGAAGAGAGAGAGTGATTGAAGGAGAGTGAAATACAATGATAGCGAACGAGTGCTCAGGTTCCAGCCCAGTATGAGGGTCGCGTGCGCGGCGCGGTCGGTCTTGTAGTAGTCTGTGGGAGCTTAGTACAACGGGGAACCCGACACCGGGGGAGGGCTGGTGTGCGCGCAAAACCACTGCGGCTGCCCGAGGAAAATTACCTCGCACAACGTCAACGTGAGGACGTCGTTCGCTGAAGCTCGAATGAGTTGGGCGTGCAAATTGTCATGCCGTAAGCAGAGGAAAGCGCGGAGCTGAAGGTACGGAACGATAACGACGGTGAAAAAGGGAACTATAACAGCAACAATCACTAGCATTTTGCAGCCGCGAGAGTCTGCAGGAGACAATTTTTCAAGCACTCGCGCTGTGTGCTGCATGTATTTAGGCTCGAGTGTTATCTAGTTCACTTCACAGCTCCATTTGCGCGTGCAGTGTGCTCATCCAGTCTCGCCTTCGCCTTCGACTTCGTCAACGCCCACGCCAACGCCCACGCCAACACCCACAAACTTGACCTCGCCTTCGCCATCGCCAGCGCCTGTATGCGTGACCTTGTACATTCCCCCGCGTTTATCCCCGATCCGTCCTCCCTTCGCGCTCGTGCTTCCCGTGGCGCGTCGTATCTGTTTCCTTCATCTTCTATTCGACTCGCCGCGTCCCACACTTGCTCGAACTCGCTCACTCGCCCTCGCCACTGTTACCCCTTCCCGGAGTTGACTGCACATCACCTGTCATCTGGAGATGTGCCTATAAGATGGTGTCGTAAATCCGGGTTGATACGAAATACGGGCGCACAGGGCCCGCGGTCGGGAGCAGGGTTCGAAACGATGTCGCGAATACGGAGCGAAGATTGCCGAAAAAACAATATGTGGGCAGAACCGGACTGCAGAAATCGTCAAATGCATCTCCTTGAGACAGCCTCAAATCATCCACATCGACTGCTGGGTGTGGGGAGGGATCATGGATGTGCACGCCTCAGACGAGAAGGAAGACGTGCGTGTCCGAGCGTCGGCGCACGCTGGACGCCGTTGGTATAATTGTATGAATCCACCTGGAGCAATTACCGTTTGTGTCTGTGCTTCGCCGCTATAATCACCAGACCCTTTAGTCGCGCCTCCATGTTACCGAATGAGCCCGAATGGCTCAGCCGGATTACAATTGCGCGGAACGCAGGCCCAGAGGACTCCGAAGTTCTCAAAGAGAAAGCTGTGATTTGGGGCTAGGGCCACGCGAAGCGAATGCGGCGTTCTTGTGCGTTTCCAAGTTCAGGCCTATACTGCACTACATCCCTCAAATTCGCCGCTCTTGATCACGTTGTGTTACAGCCTGCTCCCGCTACGGACTCTTAGCATACGATCTCCCGCCACTAATTATGGTACCTAGTACTATATATTCCCTCCCCCGCTCCCCTGCCTCGGCACGCGATTGCCTCAGGCTCCCTCGTCACCCCGCTTTTCCTCCCCTCCCGCTCTGTGAGCCAACGAGGACACTCGCGCCTCTACACTACCGTCCTTACCCGTCTACGCCATCTGTACCCGCCCAATCGACCTCTCTCCCGAGCGGGTGCGCCTACCCTCGTCCGCACCCGCTCGACCTCGCCCGCGCGACCGCAACACAATCGCGTGGATTCGATTTTAGACGTTCGATCATCATACATTGGTACCCCCAGTGACGGCGAATTACGTAGGGTCTAAATGATGTAAGGAAAATTCAACATCATATCACCCCCTCGTTTAGGCACATTATGATATGAATTACGGGGCGTGGCATCTCGGCGTTTTCGTCTAGCTCTAGCCCACTGCCATCGCTCCGAAGTGAGGCTTCGGCATCTATCATCTGTCCAGCCGCTTTCTTCTCCCGACGCCTCTCGCACGCACCGCATGGTTCCTCTTTCGCCTGCTTGTTGGCGGCAGCAGTAAGGCAAACCCCGCTCCTCGCGGGGACATCCGAAACATCACCATACGAGAGGCAAGACGAGAGGCAAGAAGAAGCGCTGAACTCGTCACATAATTGACTGAAGAACTGGTGTAGGTGATAAAGTTAGTGATGAATGTGTACGATATTTTCAATGCATAGCGGCTTGCCTTCTGAGCATACATCTGACGAAAACGTTCCGCAGTGAAGGCAACATCATTGTCAGAAGCGCTGTGGCCCTGGAATACCGCCTCCTTGGAAACTTCAGCATCAAGATCAAGCGGCTGAGCTATCGAGGGGTTGGTACTGATAAGAAAGAGGTTTCAAACTCGAATAAAATAGACATTCAGGATGGAGAGCGTACATAGAGCCTGCAATACTTTCGGGGGCAGTGAAAGAACTGGTAGGTTTCAACGCGAATGCTCTGTCCATGGGAGGTGGAAGGTGTTGCGAGAGGGTAAGACGAAAATTCGGAGTGAGCAAAGAGGCAATTGTGAGCACTGGATGGGGCTCTAATGGCTCAGGGTTTTATGTATCGTGTTCGCTCAAAACACGAATGTATACAAAGGGGTTCGGGACCTCGTGTTTGCACGACGAAAGCGACAAAGACAGCAATGCAAGCCCAAACAAGGCGCTCCAGACAATGCATGGACCGCATTGATCTGCATCGTTTGTTTTCGTCCAGGCTTTGCTGACATGCGTTCCTCGATTGCATATGTCCTCTTAACTCACTGTTTGCGTTTGTGCGCAAGATGTCCGAGCTGTGGTCCGCCTGTGGCGCATTAATGCTCTACGTTTTTGTGATCTCGTTCCTTTGAAGAGTCCATGTTCTTTGTCTCCTTCCTCTATGAAGCTCAAATATCCTCAACGCTACCTCACAGTTTCCCCCACAACCCCCGCCATGATTGCTGCTGTCGATCCACCGCCCGAAACAGTTAGCAATGATTGCAACGCTCATTCCACCTCACAGCATCCCCCTTTGTCGCTTTCACCACCACTTCATTCTCCATCATTGCTGCCCGGTTCTGTGGAAGACGACAATGGATATCTTGGCCTTGAGGCTACCCTTTTCAGTAGTGCGGCGGTGTCAGCTGCCAACCTCAACGCGGGTGCCTTGGATCCCCTGGGCTCTGCTGCGACCGCTGAGACCCACTGTTCTGTGCCCTCTATTAGTCAAGAACGCGTCCATGTCATTGTTGCGGGAGATCCAGGCCATGAAATACATCCGGAAGGTGCGACTCGGAACTGATTCCCACCGAACACACTGCCTGACGACGTTTGGTTTGCACGCGAATAGTGATGATACTCCGCAATATGCTGGTTTGTAACCAGGGGGTGTATCATAAACGACTATCGGAAGCGATAGTAGTTCTAGAGCAGGTGCTGGGTGCGTGTTTTGAATCATTCTCTCAAGGATTTCAAATTTATACTTTCCAGGCAACACTCAACAGCGCTTTCGCAGCAGTGAGTGGACTGATGCTCGATGGGGACAATTCAGCCGTGGTATTTCGCAGGGTACCATTAGCCAAATGTCGGACCAGCCGGGTGAACCTCATTTAGCCTCCATAAACACCCACTTGTCGCTGCTTCAGGACGCGATATTGAAAATAAAAGCCGTACAAGATGGACTCGAAGCCAGTATTCTTGATATCAAAGCCGTACCCAACAAGGTAGACAGCTCCACGGCAACCAACAATATGAATACGACCGTCGCTATACTGGAGCCGAATCACACCTGGGTCTCGGTGGTGCTCTCATCACCACGATATGTTCAGGTTCGTCTGCGAATTATCGAGTGCGTAATGGCATGAATGTCCAACGGCCTTGCCACAGTGCTGCTTGAAACGAGCCTCCGATTTAATCAGAGCATACATAAGCAGCGTTGCATCATTGGATTCAGTATTTTCAATGCCTCGTCTCGTTTCGCCAGCGCGTTGGGTCGCATGGTGGGCAGAATGTGTTCATCTAATTTGATTAACGATCTCACTGTCAGAGCACCACAGGAGTCGTATGCACCAAATCGTCATGGAGTGGTGGATACTTCCGTTGTTACCGTGGGCTCTGATGATCCTCGCGTCGCCGCGATATGTTCAGGTTCGTCTGCGAATTATCGAGTGCGTAATGACATGAATGTCCAACGGTCTTGCCACAGTGCTGCTTGAAACGAGCCTCAGATTTAATCAGAGCATACATAAGCAGCGTTGCATCATTGGATTCAATATTTTCAATGCCTCGTATCATTTTTCCAGCACGTTGGATCGCATGGTGAGCAGGATATGTTCATCCCATATGATTAGCGATCTCACTGTCAGAGCACCACAGGAGTCTCACGATTTTTGGAGCACTAGCAATTGGCCTGTTGGCCTTTTGGCTGCAAAGAGATGATGAAGGGGTCAGTATTCTCGACGATGCACCAATATGGGAGTCCCTGGGGGTATAGGAGGAGAGCTGCTATACACCTGGCGCGAAGCAAGCATTACAAAGCGGAGCGTACTCATATTGGTGATTCGGGATGTGTAAAACTCTTGTACAATGCCAAAAAAGTGTTGATGATCACGTATGCTGATACAATCTCCGTGCCCGTCATGGGCTATTTCGACCTGAGCTGGCTCAGTATTTTCTCCAGCCCCTCCACTTTTGAAAGAATTTTTGATCAAGAATCTTTATATGCATCCCCTGCGGCAAATCATAGGCTGAATCACCGTCATGCGCAAGTATGCGCGGGAGCGAAGATAGCCTGCGTCAGGTCCGCCATCGGGGCACGCTTAGTCCGGCGCCGGGAAGAGTTATTGAGCTGCAGTCGCATGTCCACGGCACGTGTGTCTACAAGTTCGGCTGTCGAGAAGAGCATGTCCCACGTAATTTCATGCAACGAGGACCCTACACAGAGGGTACGTAACTCAGCCCACTAGTCCTTCGTCTGTGCCAAAGGGGATGCGAAGGGGATCGCGTGCGAGCTCGTCGAGCTTGTACCGCGGGAAGTCGGCCCGGCGCGAAAGGAGAGGATGAGCGCGAGAAGGAGAGGGAGGAAGCGCGATGCGTGCGGAGACGATGCGGAGGACGGCGGAAAGGCCGAGGCTAGGCGGGCGGCGGCAGAAGGCGGAGGACTCCGGAAGTGCGGAAGACGGTGGACTGAAGGCGGAGTTGGGTGAGTAGCACGCACAATATGGGGGCGTCGAAACTGTAGAGTGCAGATGTGGCGAGAATAAGTACGTACACGAGAGGACACAGACCGTAGCAACGAAGTCCGAGGGTGCAGAGTGGGCATGCCGGCGAGAAACCCAGGTAGAATAATCTAGAGGAACACAGAGAGGTGGACGAAAGAGCGTAAGGTAGGGCCATGTAGCGTCTGCGTGGTCACAAGTTATGGCAGCGAGACATAGGGAGGGTGGTTGGTAATATGTAGAAGGGACAGCTGGGGACGGACGGAGCTGGGATATCGTAACGTGAGACAGAAGGGCGCGGGAACGGGGCGGAGCGGGAAATGTGGAGCGTCGAGGAATACAGAACGTTCGAAAGGGAATCATGGGACGCGGAGAAGTGCGGGAGAAGGGTTCGGGTGTGCGGGGAAACGTGGGATGTCCTAGGACGTGGTGAGCTTGACTGTCGGCGAGGCTATCGGTCGGTGAGCTTGTACGTGCGAGCAGCGGCGTGGTGACAGCAATGTCGGCCAGTGCGCGCGTCGATGAGCGTCGCGCGAGGTCTTGTTAGCGGCGGCGTGCGGGTGTCTCGGTGAGATACTTGTGCGGGTGTCGGTAACAGGGCCGTCGGTGCATCACGCGGACGGTTGGGGGTGCGGTTGAGCTCGCGTCGGTGGTAGTTTGTTACGATGCGCGCTGCGCGCACTTGGCCGCGTGGCGTGCGCATCACCGGGCCACTTCGCCTCGGGCTAGCTGCCGCGTCTAGTATCGCCTCCTTCGTTAGCGAATTACAGCTGGGTCCATAACGATAGACCCCTGGCGCAAAAAGTAGCACACAGCCGGTTTGGGCGGAGTTTGATCACAGTGCGCCTGCCGAGAGTCCGGCAACTGTCGGCGTTGTCCGCCGACGCGTCTCCTGCGAACGCGTCCTTCGAAGCGCCCTCTCCGGCTAAACTCCGCCCGAATCGGTTGTGTGCTAATTTTCGCGCGAGGGGTCTATCGTCATGGACCCTAGCTGTAATCTGCTGTAATGCTGCCAATGCGCGCAAACCCTAAAGGCCCAATCCCCGCCTCGTGCCACCACGACGTACGTCACCTAAGTGAAGCCAAGCCCATTAAGTTATATTTATATGCGACTTACACGGCCGGCGCCACGTTGCCGGGATCGGCGAAGTCGAGCACGTGGCGCTCATGTTGGTACCGGCGCTAGGTCTCGCGCTTCACTTCCTCCGAGGTCCACACTCCTCCTCCTCCCCATCGCTCCGACGGCTCGTTTGTGGCGAGGGCTACACTCGAGCCCGTCTGGGGATGCCTTCAACTCTCCGCCTTCGCCACGGTCCTTCCCCAAGGCATCAAGCTCGCCGTAACATCGACCACGACCGGCGGCGGCGACGATATCGTGCTGCGCGGCGTGGTGTCTGGCCGAGCGAGGAAGTGACATACGCTCTGATGGAGGGGCTCGATGCCCTGACCAGTGAGCGTGTGTCATGTTCCTTGCGCGTCCGCGACGACCTCCACGACGAGGGCCACGGTGAAGACGACGGACGGCTCCTCGGTCCACCCCGCCGACCCTCCAGCGTCCCCTCCGACCCTCCAGCACCCCGCCTGCCCCAAGCGCCGTCGCCAACTTACCGCTGCTCTGTGCCACTCCAGTGTCCCTGATCTGATCCACCTGACCGCCTGCCGGTGCGGCTCCACTCTTGGTGAGCTGCATCGTCTTTGTGCTTGTGGTCCTTTGTCCAAACGTTCACTCTCCCCTCCCCCGCGTCCCTTTCTGCAGTCCGTCACCGTGAACCGGTCTACGTTTGTCCCCCAACTAGCGCGCGTTCGCTCCGCGAGCCCCCCCCGCCGTGACGCCTCTTCGCGCTTCTTTGTTCACTCTCCACTCCTCCCTCGCATCCTCCACCTAGCGCGCGTTTGCTCCGCGTCGCGACGCCCCTCCACGCCCCTCCACGCCCCTCCACGCCCCTCCACGCCCCTCCATGCCCCCTCCACGCTCGGCAAGTCCGTCCGTTTTTACGTTTGCACTCGTTTGTTCATCCTTCCAATCCCCGCAGACCTCTTTTTTCGCCCTTCACTCCCTCGCTAGTCACCCACGCTCCTTTGCATTCTTCTTGTCACCCCCGTGGGCCGCGTCCCGCTTCCCTTCCCTTGTTTTCTTTTCCACCTGCGTAGCACGTTTCTAGTGTTTGTAGCACTTCCTTGTGCCATCTTTGTACCTCTGTTACATCAACTTCCGCATCCTATGATCCGCGTGTGCCGAAAGCTGCATCGACGCCCTGGATCCTTCGCCTCGCCTCCACCCTGTGTTTGTCCCCACGCGCATGCGTGTTTCACCTGCTTCCAGGGCAGACCCATCCGGCACAACCGCCGTGTCTCTGTCGTTCACCACAAAGGTTAACGCGCGAAATGCTGAGGAACGTTTCTTTGCACAGACCTTACAGTCACAACGTCCTTTTGCCGACATCTCGAATCACTCTGGCTGCCCGCGCGGTGGCCGTCTACACGGTACATAACACGCCCGTCGAGATTATGTTCGGCACGGGTGTTCTCCTTCTCGTCTCACCCTTCAGCCATGCAAATCCTCTCGGACAACGACCACGTGAGTCCCGCTCGGTCCCATCCTCCCGCGGCGCCGTTGAAAATTCAAAAGCCACGATCCCAGACGCCTGTCACCGACGCATCAATGTCCACCCAGGTTGTCACCTCCACACGTATGTCAGTCTTTCTCACACCGTCGTATCCACACGCCGACGCCATCTGTAGCCGACGTCTCTTCTTCCGGCCTCCCACTCGAGATTCTCGAAAGGATCATCAAGGACGCCTGGACGGATGCCTACTCGCAAGACGAACAAGCCAACCTTTACTGGACGCTTCGCGCTACGTCCAAAGTCGTGGCTGTCATCGGCTCCATTATCGCTGTCCAATACGCGACGCTTCGTGTTAGGTTGCACTTTCCCGGCCCTGCTTGGGGTTCCATCGTCTGGCTCCTGGCGCTCAGGCACTACACCATCTGCACCGACAATCCCGGCTTTTCAATCCCAGCTGTCAAACACATTGCGCTCAACGTTGGCGTTGGTAGCTCCTACTCCAGCATACCCATGAATACCCTGTGGATAACCCAGTGGAAGCGCCTTCGCGCCGACCTCCCTGCTATGTTCGTTAACTGCCGCTCCATGACCTTACTCCTCAACGACGAGGCTGTTTTTCGCCTCCCATCCCTATCCCTTGCACCTGTTTCCACCACGCTTCCAACCCTCACGCATCTCCACATCCGCATGAACTTACCGGGCTTCGTGCTTGTCAGTTTCTTCGGTGCATATTTCCCCGCCCTCACCTTCCTCCGTCTCTCCGACCCACTCAACTGCCAGTGCGCCGCGCTGGAGGGTGACCGCCACAACGAAATATGTATTTTCTATGGGATCACCGACGCGTGTCCAGCCCTACGACACATACGCCTCGACACACCCAGCTCTCTCCTCACGGTCAAGCTTCCTGTGACCGTACGGTGTCTCACCCTCTTCGCGGACCCCATGCGTTTTCATGGCAAGCTGGAGAGTAATATTTTCGAGTACAGTCTGGCGACTTCAGTGCGCGGAGGACTCTTCCACACACCCATCGTTCATGGGGCGTGTTCCCCGCCGAAGATAGAGGTCTTGAGCGTCTCCGAAGAGACATGCACATCTTACCAAGTGGATGCGATACACGAGAGGTACGGGGTTCACATTGAGAAGGTGATGGAAAGCCAGCACTCTGTTAATACGTTGTAATTACATGATTGAATTTAAATCAACCCTACCGAGTCTGCGTCCGTACGTGTAGCACAGTAGATTATGTCACTGCCTTTACTAGGGACTTGCATACTACCCCACATCAGCCATCGCATACTCCGCAACCGTACTACAAAGCTTCCTTATCCAAAGGGTTATAAATGTTGGTGGAACAAGGTGAGCACGGTTCTGTTCTCACTCCCGCCGTCTCCGAGTCAACCGTTCAAAGATGATGGAGGTGTGCGCAATGGAAATGAATTCGAGCGTCTAACAGTGTGCCACAAGACCGGGAGCAGAAACAGATGTGACTATCTTTGTCTTCCCCCCTTTGTTCTGAAACCGTCACTGCCTTCAGTGTTCACCTGGGAGTAATATATCGGTTAAATGACGTCCTTTCTCTACCGTGTGATCTCCCGTCTTTGTTCACATGCATAAAGAAACGAACCAGCATCTCTTATAAATAAGCAGCCGTACGCTGCGCTATCAGCATCGCCCCTCCCCTAACGGCCGTATCAATCATGCCTCGGAACGATCCGCTTCGCGAAAGGTTCAAATTTGAGCACTCTGTCCCGTTCTCATCCTCCGGGACCACCACAATCAGTTACAGTCCTCCCTCTGCTCCGTGGCAGTTGAACGTTGTCAAGCCAGTGTTCGTTCTCGGACTTACCTCCGCGCTCAGGTACACTCTTATAGGTCCGGCCGGTTCCAACTGATCGCTCATCTATTTGGTAAACAGACGTAGCCGCGTCGATATCGTGGGTCAGTCACTTTCAGCGTCCAAGATTAGCCTCCCCTCCAAGGAAGGTCGGGCAACTACGCCTACTACTGGCAGGTTTATGTCCCCGGCTCCTTTCGGCAACTCAAGCTCTCCTTCCGCTGGCCTCTTGTCAAGTATTTCGGAAAACTCTTACAATGCGGAAGATACGGCACAGTTTGCGGCCGCGGGTGCCAAGGTGTCTCGAAGGACTCCGGTTCGGGCTTCATCAGTAGTGTCTTCGGGGGGAAAGTCCGATGTGAGTCACGCTAGCGCAGAGCCGCCACAAGCCTGCCCCTCTCCGGTTTCCAGTAGCAAATTTTGGACGAAACAGGGAATGGAGGTTCGTACTACCCATACATTCAGACGAAGTCTGTCGTTGCTGATTTTTTCAGCCTGACGGAACCCCTCGTTTACTCCGACAATCTCGAAAATGCTCGAACATAGATCCTACCTGCTTAATATGGTTTTGGGAGACATTTTCCGATGGCTTTCTAGCAGAGCCACCTCTCATTCCCGAGGACCAAGTGCAGATTTCGGACGTCGTGCTTAACAATATACACGGAACAGAGCATTCACAGAGCTGGATCTACGCCTTGGACGAGAACAAGGCGCCATGTTGGAAGGTTTTGAAGCAGGGTGCTCGTCGAGAAGATGGAAGAATGTACCTAGTTACTGGGAGAACCCTGGTCCCGGGCTGGGTGACTGAGGACTGGTGGGCTAAGTCGATGCGGGAACGCTCAAAAGGTAGGTCACCAGCTTGTTTCGAACGTCATCGGTCTTATAGCTCTCTGCGTCTTACAGCACTTAAACGCAAGGCCAATGATTAACATCTACTACGCGAGGCATCGTGACTACAGCCGGAGTCTCCATATACGTTGTTGAATCGAGAGAAACGTGGTATATGGTCTGTGAGTGTGTGGCGAAGGGGGTGGGTGCCGGAGCGAGAGTGGGGGTGAGTGCCGGTGGGTACCATATGTGACCTCCGCTCCGTCCGGCAGCTTCCGCCGCGGTTTGAGGACGCCGGAGTGCCTACTCCAAGTAGTGCATTCTGGCCTCTGGAGCGAGGTGGTCGTGGCCTCGCAGATGAGAGTGGTGGGTTGGTCGGGATGGGGAGGAGCGGGCCATGGGTGTGTGGGGGGATGAGAAGGAGGAGAGAGTGGAGCAGTACACACGGGAGGGTGCGGTGCAGCGCGGGGGTGAGTGCGGTGCCGTGCGATATTGTCTATGGGAAGGGGATGGTGGGAGTAGCATTTACTTGGTGCGCCGCGCAGCTTGCAGTGTAGGAGTTCCGTCGACTCCGGTCGCCTGACGGCTCGCCCGCTACCTATTTACTTTCGCGTGCGTTGCCCAAGCGCTACGGATGGACGAGCGAGCCCGGACGAACGCCGTCTCGGGGTCTCCTTCTTCGTGCGGGTGTTTCACGTCGTGTTTACACTCCCTTGGTATGTAACTATTGGGGGTTCGAAACGGGAAGCAGGATGCGCGAGGGGGAAGGTTGGGGTACGGGAGGGCGAACGTTCTGTCCAACTGAGTAAGAATGTCTACCGATTTCCGGCGCGTGGCGCGCGGGCTGGGCGCGTTGTGGAGGTGGTGCGCTGGTGTTGTCGGGTCGGTGCGCGAGGTCAGCGCGGAGGTTGTCGGGGTGGTGCTGTGCGATGGCTTGTTTGACGGATTGCAGGGGTTGAGGAACGGCGCGGAGCGCCGGGGGTGTCGTCTTCAGGGTTTTCGAGAGCTCCAAAAGCCTGTCGCAGGCGTTCTGTTGCGTCGATACAGGGGGAAAGCTGGGGGAGTGCGTCTGCGTTACTAAGTACTCGAGCTTTCCTCCTTTCCGCCCGGGCTTCATGTGAACTTGCGTGGCGCACATCGTAGTACCAAACCACCGCCGATGGAAACCAACTACAACGCGCACCCGCCAGTCAGCGCGCCGCACCAACCGCTCCGTCACCGACACTCTGACCATTACCTCACCAAAACACCCGCGCGCTGTCGTTGAAAAGACCCTGGGCAACGGGCATCTACGCGCGCACTGGGGACATCGCCGCCACCACGCCGCTGCTCGCGCGCGCGAGCCCGACACGCCGATAGCCTCGCCGCCGTATGTTTCGCTATCATAGCTCGTGACCACGCGTCCGCGCTACTTTACACTCGTTTGTTCTCCTCTCTGCGTCCTTTTAGACTATTCTACCTCATTCCCTCGCCGACATGCCCCGTTCTGTACCCTCTCGGACCCCGTTGCTACGACTCGTGCGCTCTCATCTATTTAGCCTCGCGTGTTTGTGCTCTATCTACAGTTTTGACGCCCCCATTTCGTGCGTGCTCCTCACCGAATTCCGCGGTCTGTTCGCCGCCGCCGCCGCCGCCTTCCGCACATCAGCCTTCCGCCGTCCGCCTCGCTTCCGCCGTTCCGCCATCTTCCACATCTCCTCCGTTCATATCTCTCTCCATCTCTCTCTTTCACGCCCTCGTCTTCTCCTCTCGCGCCGGGCCGAATCCCCGCAGTCCATGCACTCTCGCATCCACTCCTGTGGGTGCCCGTCTTCGCTTAGTGCGAACTAGACAAGGGGAGTGAAGGGTCCAAGTAAATAAATGGCCATCAGTGCTGTCCCGCCCCTACGCGCGGTGTAACAGCGTCGCAGAGATCGAAGATCCAGCGAATCACCTCAGCCGGGGTTCCATATGCGCGTGGTACACCGCGCGGGTTACCGCTAGAGGCCAGCATAGAGCATCTGTTGGCTACTGCGTTGGCCTTGGCCGCCCTGGTGGGGCCGTTGTCCGCGAGGACGTTAGCCTGAGTGGACCGGAACGAAAATCCCACATACGTCACTGGTGGCTCTTACGAGAGGCACGAGGGGGCTATGTGCTCGATCTTCCATCCGCTTTCGTCGTTCCTCCTCAAGCGGCTGGTCAAACTCAAGGGGTTTTTGGCAGGCGCACCATAAAAGGCAATCACGTGATGTGAGTGCCCTCCCCTCGCTCCACTCCCTCGCCCAAACGGGCTCGTTGGGGCACGCCGCTCCCCCGTGCGCGGCGACGGCTTGTGACGGCGGTCTCTTGTGCGACCAGTCTCGCGCGCGACCAGTCCTCCGCGTCCGCGTGCGCGCCACACCCGCGCTGTCATGTCGCCCGCGTCGCCCCTCGACGCGGACGTGCAGCTCCCAATGCTTGCAGGAGTCTATGGAGACGTCGACTCAATCCCGCATCTCGAACTCCTCGCTCGCTGCCCGGCTGCGCACGTCTGCTTCGGAGGCCGCAATACAGGTTTGTGTTCCCACCTTCCTCGTGCGCCACGCATCCTTACAAGACCACAATACAGCCTTCGAAAGAACTTTTGCCCGTCGTGTTATCTCTCTCTCTCTCTCTCTCTCTCTCTCTCTTTCTCTCTAATAATATCTAGCCCTAGCCACGCAAATTTCCTCAAACAAAGCAGAGATGCGATCTCGTTTGGACTGCGCCGCCCTGCCTGCACCTGGATGGAATGACGTCATAGCAGTATCACAATCAGATCACAAAGCCTGTATGTTCTTACTGACAGTGCAGGCACAACAAGGGGGAAACGGTAAGATGGGCTCTGGGAAATGAATGACGTAAACAATGGGATAAAGCAGAGAGGCGACGAAACAAAGAAACCTGGACCCATCATTGGCGCTGATCATGACGCGGCCTCTCGCAACCAGATTTCCTCGTGCGCCTTTGTCATTCGCTTCTCACCCGTACTTCAGCCCACACGAGTACCAGTCTGGCCTCAACTCATTCCCATCATCAGCACCTTCGACTCTATCCAACATGCCCATCCTTTACGAGCCTTTGCAACTGTTAACTGCGGCAGATTTGTCCTCTATTTCTTGTCTGGCTTACAACCAAGACGGCTCCTTTCTAGCCACAGCCGAAGAAAAAGGGCAAATTTGTATTTGGAGTATGCAACTGGGGACCCCCGAATACTGCTGGCGTATCGGTCGCTCCGTAATGTGCGCTGTATGGGTCACACCTCACGTCATATTCTGCGGTCTCGAAGACGGCTACATTGTGTCCCTTGAAGTTAATTCGAGTAAGGTGAGTGGTTCCAGCTCATAGGGACTGTTTACGTAGATTGACACTCTTCCCTTTAACAAAGGGTGAGCTCGTTGCTCGAGGTAGCTGGGCACATGAGTTCTACGTCGCTCATCTCGCGACCTGTCCGAAGCTTCTTGCCTCTGCTGCTCACGATAATTTAACAATATGGAAACTGGAAGAAGGTAAGATACGTATCTTATAACAGCACAGCGAAGCATTCACACAAAAATATTCATAGATCATACCATTACCTTCATCAATGAAATTGTGCCACCACACTCTCAGCATTCATACACACAGCATGCAGAGACAGAATGCTTGAGCGAGGTCCTCTTGCAGGACTATACCCCAGGAGTCATCACGGGGCTTGCTTGGGACCTTCATCACCCGGCTGTGAGGCATCTCATAGCGGCGTATCTCGGATACGGCATTGTGTAATGGTCGTCTCCTCGAGTTGGTTACCCTTTGTTACCTAACAGCTTCAACAGGGTGTATGACGCTGACAGTGGGGGTGCAATACGCTCTATCACAGTGCCTGGGCTCCTGTACGGTTTTCACTCTAATCATAGACGTCATCATGTTAACGCTTTGCAGTGCCAAAATGGTGGTTTCACCGACCTGCGCCTCAGCCGCGACTAGTATCATTGGATCCGGTGTGCGTGTGTATGACCTTGCCACCGGAGAATTTACAGTGGAATTCGGTCCTGGTAATATCAAAGATAATTTTCCAACGCCTATGGCTTGGATTCACGGTGGGCACGGCGTCATCATAGGAGCCAGCGCAGGACAAATAGACGCCTGGGACATCACCACGGACCCAGCGAAGAGGTTCAAGACCTTAAAACACGGTGGTGAGTGTTCCGTCTGCTTTTTGAGTCTTCGCGTTCTGAACTATATCTCTCTCTTGAGACCAATACAGGGTGGTGGCACTTTCGGTAAGCCAACTCTTCGTGTATCCAATAAACACTCACACCGTCCCAGGCTTTCTATGACCATGGTATTGACGCCTTCTACATTGTCGCGGCGATGAATCATCATGAAAAATCGCCCAAGGTGGTGGTCTGGAGGGGACAAGAGCAAGGAGGTAGGTGTTATGCACGACGTATAAGCGCCATGTACTGATTACAGTGTCTATGAAAGAGGGAACACTCAATATCGCCCCATCATCGGACGGCGAAGAAGGACAACGCTTCGCAAGGATTACACGATATTTACCGGTGGGTGAAGCTCTTCATGCTGTTAAATTGTTGATGTCTGATCGGAACATACAGAAAAGGACCATGTTATCGCTCGCGATTGCTTTCAGCGCACTCTTGGCTAGTGTTGCTGTTGGATTCCAATACAGAGAAAACCAAGTTAACGTGGAACAGCATTGAGTTTCAGCGTAGAAGTTAGGGGAATGGCCGTAATATCGAACTATAGTCGGAATACATTATGCGGTGTCCACGGCGGGTGCGAGAATGCGTGGACGCCCGATGATGCGCATGCCGTGCGATCACGCGCGGCGCGCATCGTACCAATAGTTATACCAGTCTGCAGTCTCCGTTGTCCCGCTCGCCGAAACGTCTGCACCAATCCGATCCTGGCAGATCCGCGTCTCCGTCGTCGATAGCCGCCTCGCGCGCGCGGCTCCTGCTGCACGCGTCCTCGGCGTTCACCAAGCCGCGCCTCCAATAGTTTCTCTTCTCCGCATCCCCCCGCGCCTCGTCGTGTTCGGCGCACGTCTACGGACATTCTGTCACCTCACATCTCCCTCTTCTCTACGTCCTTGCAGGCTTCGTTCTTGATATTCCAGTTTCAACAGTTCCTTATTCGTGCTTATAATCACACACTCCTGCCTTGCTACCATACTCCGTGACTATGCAGCCACCACGCGGTGCTATGATTTATGCCATATCTCTTCTCTGTCCTCGTTTGAATTGCTCGGACTCGTCGCATTGTCGGTATGTTTGTTCTCTGACCTCTCGGACTTCGTTGCGAGGATCGGCATTCTCCCTCCTGCTCCCAACAATGGTCGGCTTAGTCCACCGGCTTCCATCGCTCGTATGTGCGGTCAGCGTGGTGCCCCTGTTTCTCCTTTGAGTGGTCCCGCTTTCGGTGAGTCGGCGCTTCTTTCCTCCAAGCTCGCTTTGTTCACATCGCATTCGCCGCAGTCACTTGCGTAATGCCGATCCATTCACCTTTGTCCTTGGCCATTCGAGTCCTTCTTTTCATTCCATTATCATCCTGTCGTGTTTAACATATCCTTGTCCGCCTGCTGAAAAGCATCGTCGCATGCTCTCCCCCTGGTTATGCTTAGATAGTGCTTCACTTGGTTCTTTAAAGAGGTCGCTTTCATGCACTTCGTTGCCCCGATGTCCCAGGCACAACTTCGTTGGTGTTCCTCCACGAGCAACCTCCATGTTTCCCTTCTTTGAAAAAACGCCCACTCTAGGATGTTTATATAGAGTCTATCGTATACATATGCAAACCTCAGATCTCCCCGCTTCGCACCTCCGACCGCCACTCAAACTCTGGCTACCGCGGACGCTCTTCCCATCTCGGGAAACTGGCAGAAACATGAGCACGCGTAGAGCTTCTCACCGAGTTTCCGCACACAACAAGAC
Source organism: Epithele typhae (assembly GCF_022376455.1). NCBI lineage: Eukaryota > Fungi > Basidiomycota > Agaricomycetes > Polyporales > Epitheliaceae > Epithele > Epithele typhae. The sequence goes on from NW_025954282.1 coordinate 96,331, forward strand.
ACTCCGCGAATTGTCTCCCGACCAAATGGGCGAAGAAAGATGCACAAATGACATTCAAGACGACGATCATGGTGCTCAAGTATTCGATGACGCTTGTATGATGGACAAGGTTTGTGGATAGCGTTTCGCGCCAGCTCTAGTAGGCTTACCATGGTGCAATTGCCAGCTCACACATTTGTTCGGTGCTTTCGAGATTGCAGAAGTGAGCTTTGTTGTTGCATCGCTACATTTCTTTTTAACACACGACTGTGTAGTTTCGACAGACGTTCAATGAGCTTCAGCAACAATCTTCAGAACAACCGCTGTCAACGCTCTCAGACGTATGCACGGTCTCCATATTTGTGATTGTTGACTGATTGGTTTATTTCAGCTCGAAAAATTTACTGGAGTACCACTGAGGACGCACGCCTCCGGGCTCGAAATAGGCTCGGTGACCGCGTCATTAGAACATCTATGCTCGAAGGCGGTTGATATCAACGTTGAGGGTCCAATGCTCCCTTTGGCTCCAGTCTCTTGTAGCTCGCTCTATGGAATACCGAGCGCGGGGGGAGCGACGAGCTTGAGTTCATTGGTTTTTGATGGTCACCCCCCTCAAATTACGCCCTCGATTGCCCCAGGATCAACCACCTCGAGCGTTGTCTCATCAATGTTCCCATCATCCCTCAGCCTCACTTCGTTCTCTATCCCACAGTCGCCGGCACATCGGCAAAGTTCTGGAGAACCCACAGCGAACGTCACCGCTGTAGCTCATCCCGACGATGAAGACAAGGAATGGCAGCAAAAGAGGCGATCACGGATTACCGCACGCCGTCGCAGGGTACCGTGATGAGACTCTGAACAATTATTGTAACTGACTCTCAACTCAGCTACACGCTCAACGATTGGCTTCCGCTCGTGACATTCCAAGAATCGCGCGACGCCATGCACTTTTACTATCTCAAATCAATCCTCGATACATCAGTGATGACGAAACAGATTACGAAACTCGCGGTGGACCTTCGAGACCAGTCCACCGCGCAATTTTCATCATCAAGGAAGCGGCATGGATGAGCGTATCGCTGCGAAATCTCCTACGAAGTATCGATCAAGAGCACGAGGCGCATCGAGGTCGGGGACGGATGCGTAAGAGGATTCCCCCGGCGCCTGGAGAAAGCAAGCGGGACAACGGCGCTCCACAATACCTCCCAAGGCCATGCTATGATGAAGATTGGCTGAAGAATTTGACCAAAGACCAGCAAGATCGCCTGCAGATAAAAGACCTGATATATGATTTCACCTTGTATGATCCTTCAGAACTGGCGATCAGCGGTGAGTGTTGCCCGAAATCCACTCCCATATTTCCAAGTGCGTCATAATTGATCGCTGGGTCCACAGGCAGTAGAAAGTCTGCCAGAAAAGCTGCTGAGAACAAATGAGAGAGGTGCTGGTATATGGGAATGTCGTAGATGTTGATTTGTATTGACTTGTGATAATAGCGCATGTGAACCGTTCAATGGGCAAATCTGTGAATCTATAAGTTTTGACGCTCTGATGAGACGGAGGTGCTCACGTGGATCAGCGCGGTCGTAGTTCACGATGTTGGATGATGCGCATGCCGCGCGGCGCGCCTCGTATAAAATCACCCTGGTACAACTGCACCTCCACTGGTCTGCGCGCCGCAGCAACCGCTCCGTCACCGACACACGAGCCGCCCATCCCCCACGCAACACGCGTCGACGCGCGCACCCAACGACAGCCGGGCGTGGACGCGGACGCGGAGCGAGCCGCCGAGTGGGCGGGATCGCTCGCGCCGCGATTTTGGGTGTCCGGCGATAGCCCGTGGTACGAACAAAATGCTTCAACAGGCAGCTAATTACGAACAATTACGCGAGCGAAAAGGGTGTGTGGGTGCGAGAAGACGACGGACGGTGATACGCACGTGCCGCCGCTGTACGGTGCAGCGCCATCCTCGACCCTGCTAGCGCCCGCGCGCCGACGCTCGATTCTCGTCCATCTTCCTCTCGCATCTCATCCATTCCGCCCCGCGCGCCCACCGCGATCAGCCCAAGAGCACCCGGGAATTTACACGCCATCATCCAAGTCCAGACGCGACACACACGGACGCTACGTAGCGCTCTCTGCGCACGCTTGTGGCCTTCGCCGCGCGCCCTCGATCTCCACCACTCGCGGCTCGGCACACTTTCCTCTCGCGATTGTACCCTAGTTCTTTCCTCGTACGTTTCATTTAGTTTCTTCTGTTCTCTTTTCTTTCTCTTTCCCGTCTCTGTATCCACTTATTACACCCTCTCTCGAGCTCCTTCCGCCGTGTCGCGTGTCCCTCCACCTCATATTCTGCTCTGGCTTTGTATACTTTCGTCTCTTGGCCTCGGCAGGTCCTCGTTTAGTTACTACGTACTTGCTCTGTGCGCTGCTTGTATTTAGACTCAGCCTTTACTTTGCGTTACCCAATTCATTTCCCCGCTCCATCTGCGCGTGCGGTGTGCTCACTTCGTCTCGTCTTCGCCCACGCCCACGCCTTCGCCCACGACCTCGACCTCGACCTCGCCTTCGCCAGCGCCAGCGCCAGCGCCCGTGTACGCGACCTCGTCCATTCCTCCGCGTCTATCCCCTTCTCTTCTTCCTCGCGCTCGCCCTCCCGATTCATCCTCCCTTCGCGCTCGCCCCTCCCGCTGCGCGTTGTATCTGTGTTCCTCACTCTCCATTCGACTTCCCGCGTCCCACGCTTACTAAAGCTCGCTCTATCGCCCTCACCCTTGTTGACTGAGCCGAGCCGCGAGTGGTGGAGATCGAGGGCGCGCGGCGAAGGCCACAAGCGTGCGCAGAGAGCGCTACGTAGCGTCCGTGTGTGTCGCGTCTGGACTTGGATGATGGCGTGTAAATTCCCGGGTGCTCTTGGGCGGATCGCGGTGGGCGCGCGGGGCAGAATGGACGAGATGCGAGAGGAAGATGGACGAGAGTCGAGCGTCGGCGCGCGGGCGCTAGCATGGTGGAGGCTGCACCGTACAGCGGCGGCACGTGCGTATCAGCGCCTACCTCGGTTCGCATGTCATCAACAATACGGAAGTGCAGGGTGTAGGCTGCGTGCGTGTATACTGTCTTCCAATCTAAAACGAAGCGCGCGGTGGCTGTTCAAGTGAAGCGCAGTATGCTCGTATCAACCAAGGCCTCCCGTCCCAAATGAGCGAATACCCTGGGATGACATGCCAGCCCCGGGAGGTGTGCAAGAGTGCGAGGGGATCGCGTGCGAGCCCGTCGAGATTACACTACGGGAAGTCGGCCCTACGCGGAGAAGGAGGGAAGAGCGTGCGGAGACGAGAGGCGAAGGAGAGGTCGGAGAGAGAGGGCCGGTGCGGGAAACGACGAGGAACGGCGGTGGAGGCGAGGCTGAGACGGACGGCGGAGCACTGTCGCCGACCTCTGGCCAGCCTCTTGCTTGCTTCCAGGGCCTCGACTGGGAGGAGTCAGGACTCGAGACTGCTGCCAGAGAAAGCAAGTATAGCTGCCGCACTCAAGAACAGATGATGGGATGATGAGACCTACCTTGTCATTCATCCAAAGGGTGAGGATTTCGTGGACGTCGTAAACGGTAGCGCAGGGACCTCTACGGCATGATACGCATCGGCGGGTCTCATAGAAAGAATTCTAGCCGAGACGCGTCGAAAAAGCTCATGTGACCGCGAGAGCCGCCCGCCCGGACCGCGGAAAGGCAAGAGAGAGAGAGAGAATGCGCGAGCGCACGACAGCTTACCCCGTTTTTAATCAGTAGAGGCACGCTTGTGCTCCAGTGTGAGAAGAATTTTACATGTCAATGCGTCAAACTCGAGAGAGCGCCGGCGCTAAATGTCGGACCAGTCGGTCAAGATACATATAGCTCCATATAGCTCCGGATAGGGGGCGTTCTCACTGGGCATGAGGGTTTAAAACAAGCAGTTGCGCATCGCCAGTGTGATTGGCAACGGGCCAAGCGGGCCGAGTTGAACGCTCCGTTGGAGGCTGGTTCAGGCCGAGAAATGGGAGGCAACCGCGACGGTTAGGACGCATCTCGTCTCTACCCTCCTCCGCCAACAAATCACCTCAGTAGCACGGCCCAGCCCCGACCGTCAACTGTTCATACACGGGTATCAACGCCTGATTTGTTGGCACTTCATCCGTTCTGGCCAGTGTCATCTCCATTCAACTTTGGCAACAAAGATCCAGTACTACTGCCCGTGCATGGCCGAGCCGCCGCATCCACCCCCACCATACCTGGGGTCGTCGGCATATAGCTTCCACTTAGTACACAATCTCTTTTTCTGCGAGGAGTGCGACGCGGCGCGGTGTAACCGGCGCGTGCTGCTCGGGGTGAATGGGTATTACTGCCTGAACCGTCACGTCTGATACGAAAGTGTGAATTTATCACTTGATGGGGAAATTACGTCAACGGTATTAGACTGACGTAGGAAATGACGGAGACACGGACTTGTTACACACTAGTAAGACGTGTTCTGAAGACTAAGCAAAACACCCTGTATCGAGGTCTTTCTTAGCCATCCGGCGGTATTCGCACTCCCAAATTTCATTTCCCGCGTCCCGAACCCATTTTGATGAGACACCTACGCCTCTGACGTATGACTCTTGATGGAGAATGTCGATAACCTTCAACGACGGATGATGCGTCCCGTTAGTCCCTCGACTCCACCGTTCTACCAGCCAGCGCTCCGCGGAAACACCCCGCTTCTTGGTAAGGCGAGCGGCGGTGCGGAGGCTAAAAGCGCGAAGATAGGATAACTTCCGCAAGCCGTCTCCCCATTTTGCAGATTCCCCCCATGGACGTTTTGCGGTGGTGAAACGCCGTCTCGAAAGCTGCGATTATAGGGATTAGGGTGTGGACTGCAGCAGTGCAGGGATTAACGTTACCGTAGAGCGAGACTCAAGCAATCGTAGGTTTTCTACGCGCGGGAAAGCACCAGCGATCGCGTCGAGCAAACCGGTGTCGGAGAGTGAGTAATCAAGAACGAGGTTGTTGAGTTTGTAGTAAACACCATGTGGGAGGCTCCTGAGGATGGTAGAGAGGCGACTGGAAGAGATAGGGGCACCCTCGAGTCGAAGCGTATGGAGCTCTGGTCGAGCAAGCTTGCTGATGCACCCCGACGGGCACCAGATGTCGACGAGATTAGAATCGGGGGGAAGGCGAAGCGGGCACTGTCTAATCCCGCATGCGTGGAGTTGGAGATGAGTGATGGAGGGATTTTTATCAAGGAAGTGGGCAATGTTCTGGTGAGGGATGTTGGTCTCGAGCGACAGCAACGCTGGAAGTGTACACCCTTCAAGAACGTCTGAACCGCCGGCGTGTGGGTGTGACACGTGAAGGGTTTGAAGGTTGCCAGACATCTGTTGTAAGAATGCCCGGTATCGCGCTTTCCTCAGTGGATCCACCATTGGTGGGAGGTGTATCTTCACATGGCGGGAGGTTGCAGAGACGCCATTCAAGGGTCTTGAATGATTGCCGGTGGCGATGGACGTTGTCGCCTAAACATTTGGGCTATCATTCGACGAGGCTCTCATATGCAAGCTGTTCCACCTACCATTGCGACGCGATTCCTGGGAACAAAGACTCAGACGATAGACTGTGGGGTCGTCAGTACGCTTCATTTATACACAGCGCAGCGCGGCTGTATGCCAGTGGCATCGCACGAGGACCATGGTGCGGCGAGTGCGTGCTTGAACAAAGGCGAATGGAAGAGTGAATGCAGATGCAGACAGGCCGGATTCGTCGTAGCGATGAAGGACGTGTGACGAGAACACTAGCGCAACTGCCGCTAGAGGGAAGGCAGGGGGGCGAAGGAGGATTTAGTGCGCGGTCTAGAGCGCGATAGTGGACATTCGCGCATTCTCCTCTACGCGCGCAGCTACTGCGCCGAATCGTAGGCGACTCGCTTTGATTGGTTTCTTTGTAGGTCCCTGCGTGGCATCGCGACCGCGTCAGCTTTGTGCTCAGATCCCTCCTGTGTGGACTTGCCCGCTGATCGCCGACCTCCTGCCGCTCTCCGTCACTCCAGTGTGCCTCATCGTTCACTGCCTAAACGCCCCCTCCCCTGGCACGGCTCCACTCTCGCCGCCCCGTCTTCGCGCTTGCACCCTCCTTTCTCCCGCGGTTCTCCACTCCCCGCCAGTCCGTCACTGGACCCGTCTTCCTTTGTGCTTCACTTACGGCGCCTATGCATCTGCTGCAGCCTCGTCGTGACCCTCCTCTTGTAACTTGTTCTTCCCGACTGCACTCGACGACCACTCAAAGAAGCGACGGGCGCGCGGCTGCCAGAGGATCATCGACGTTGCGATACTAGTACCTGTATATTCGCGTGATGTGCGCGGCCGTCGGCACGAGCTGCCCGAACCGTGGGAGAAAGTAACGGCTTATTACATTAACACGAACAAAGGACAAGGCTCCTAGGAACGCGAGGCGGGGAAGGGATGGGAGAGGAGAACAGAGGGTGAAGACGTGGCACAAAAGGGTTTGGCAGGAGACGGCGAGAATGTCGTGGAGAGGGCGTCCATACCCGCACAACTCCATTGATGTCCCGCAAGAGCCTAGCGGAGGCGCTATGGATGTACGTGCTTTGTTCGACCAACCTGTGTGTGGGAATAGACCCTGGCGTGGTGAGCGATCGGGCAGTCTAATGCATGGCGGCGCGTGTCGGTACCATGCGCCGAACGCGCGCCAGAACGGGAGGGCCATGAGCCGGGAATACACACTAAAGGAAAGCACTATGGGCGATTTGACTGACGTCATTAGGGATGCCAGGAAAGCAGAGGCAATGTCGATCAGCGAACAACCACATCTTAATTGTATGATATATATAAACATATAGGAAACATACCTCTGGACAGATGGAGTAGTGGTAGCAGCGCTTTCTATATTGTGCTTGATGGTACCGTACACGCGAGTTCGACTCCCACAGTCATATTTTTATACTACTACGCCCAACTGACGGAGTCTCCCAAGACGCTGCTTTGCGGCTCCCAGTGCATCCAAAAGGTCCCGCGCACCTCCCAGTTGCACTAACAGACTGGTACGTAAAGTGACTCCCGGCGCTTCCGAGAGGTTACCAGAGGACCCCAGCGGCTCCCGGAGCTCTCAAGGGGCTACCAGCGGCTCCCGGAGCTCTCAAGGGGCTACCAGCGGCTCCCGGCGTTCTCAAGGGGCTACCAGAGACTCCCGGCGTTCTCAAGGGGCTACCAGAGACTACCGGCGCTCTCAAGGGGCTCCCAGAGGCTCCTTGGTTACGACGGGCTTCGGAGCCCGAAAATGCGTAGAAAATGCCTGTCAAAGGTGTCATTTTCGGCGGGCGTTTGTCTGGTGGAGAAAAAGGGTGGGAAAGGCGAAGTTTTATGTCAAGTTTCCGTGTGTGGTAAAGTATCCTGAAAGGTGACGGTTTGGGCGGATTTTCGGACAAAGAAAAGGAGACTTGTTCGTGTGAGTTTCCAGGGGAAAAAAACGGGGGCCTCAGGTGACCTTTTCTCCGCATTGTTCGGCCCGACATAAAAGCACCGCAAAGGCCCATTTTCAGCGCCTTTTCAGCGCTCCGAAAAATGCACGGTCAACAAAGGGCGACCTTTGCGTGCTATGGAAATGGGTACTAAAGGCCTCTTTATCGACGCTTTTTCGCACACCGTAGCACAATCTTTGATTTCTCTTTTCCACCCATTTCTCTCGCCAACATTCTTTCCAGCCGATGTGACATTTGCTCCGTTTTTTCGGCCCTCCAAAAATCTCGTAGAAATTGCCCATTTTAGTCCCTTTTTTCACACGTGCACAAAAGGCGGCAGAAAAGACACCTTTGACAGGCTTTTTCTACGCATTTTCGGGCTCCGAAGCTAGGCCGTTGCCCGTCGTGACCTCCGTTGTGCGACTGCTCAAATGAGCGCCCTGTAGTCGGACCGGCGAAGTGCTTATTACATAAGCGGCTCCATACCAGCCGGGCCTGGCCAACGCTGTCGTGGGAGCGAAGAGAAAGCAAGGCGTAGGGAGAGCGCAAATTCGGTAGCCAATGGGCGGGGTCGCTGCTAGTGGTGCTACGGGATCCGACCCGCGTATTGCTACTATGAAGGCGGGCCCGAAAACGCGAAAGCATCGTCAAGCATTAAGGTGATGAATGCAAAATGAATTCATGTGGAAGGCGCCGAAAGGAGCGCCCGTCCCTCACCTGCGCCGCGCTATCGGCATCTAATCTCGCAGATAGGCGCATGCGCAAGTCGTAGACGGCTTGTTCAATCTCTCCATATCCCTCTCGTCATTACACTCTCTTCTCAATCGATCCATTGCCTCACCTATCTATGCCGCGGTAGTTCCGAAATTGACAAAACGTTTGCTCCTGCGCCAGGATCCACTGCTCTGGGTGGCAGTACGGGGTAGAGGGCAGGCGATAGGGCCGCACGCCTGTTTCATCGTGGCCTGCGAGACCCTGGCGGAGAGGTTGCCAGGAACGGGATACATCTGGTGAGTATCTCGCGTACTCCTTGCCACACCCGCATGCACGAAGCCCGCATCGGTGTGGCTTTAGGTTTGTCGTGGAGATCCTGAAGCAAATCTTGCTATTGCGCGTCACGAACTCTCGAATGTCCTCAGAGACACCGTCGCGTAAGCTCTCAGGCTCCCCTCTGCGTTTTATGCGCGTTTATGCACCATGTGTTTCTTCGACCACATCCATCACCATGATATCAGAGGAAAGAGGGATACCTCGCTGCCTTGAGGACCTCATCGTTGGAAGAAGAGCTCCGGAATTGTCAAATTCCGTGTTTCTGTGCGCCTCGTTCGCTCACATCTCTTTCTGACTAGGATCCCGCCATCTATCGTCTACGATCAATTGGCCCCAGCAACTCTCGCGCGCTTCCATGCCATACGTGGGGGCCAGGCTCCTGCGGCGGCTCAAGTCACCTCGCTGGCTCAGCGGTTTCCCTGAAACACGATCCCAGCAGGGTATCGCCGTACGGTACGCGAAAGCGTGCCAGTACTTCTCGTGTCTACGAATGGATGCTTTGGGGACACCACAAACGCCACGTGTCTTGTACGCCGAATGTCGTGGTCCGTGGATGGGCGCACACGAGAACGGTCACGACGCTGCTATGCGTTTCAAAGGGTTTTACGGAGGATTTTTGATGGGCGCGGCGGGTGGTGGCGCGCTCTGCGCATCTCGACATTATCCACAGTGTATGTCTTCGCTATTTTCTGTCACTGATGTTTATTGAAATTTGGAGATCACGAACTTTGTTCGGCGCCCTCCAGCGCTGCCTCCTCCAGAGATGCGGGGCATGTCAGACAGTTACTGCGAGTGCATCATGCTCCTAGATGCGACTACTTACGATAGATGTGATTGCATACAGATTCCCGTCCGCCGCCGAACCCCCGCCAGAATCAGGGTTCAGACGCGGGACGCGCATCGTGACCGAATGCGTGCCTGGTAGACCGGTCAATCGCGTAAGTTTCCCTCTATTGAACCCCTTCTCAAGACTATTCTGAAGCGTAGACATGTGACAGGGGAATGCCGTCACGCACAAGTTCCGGTTCTACGCGTCACATTTACATGGGTTCTGAACCTCACGCTGGATAGCAGTCAAGCAAAACAATTTCGAAGTAAACTTTGTGGTAGGTCTCACCTGCTGTCGTTCGTGCTCGTACCGCGCGGAGCCGCTTCTGTGGCCCACTTCTAAAGTTCTAACACATGTTTTTAGCCTGCTGCCATATGAAGGTTATCAGCGGTGGATCACCTGCAGTACCGCCGCGGTGGAACGACGGCACCTCAGGGTGCGATGGTGCGTCGACTGCCTTCCATGCATTGCCGTCATCCCCATGCGTTTGATATGTCCAATCAGTGCGCGCCTGACAACGCGCACCTTGGGTGGACGCCATGCTTCTGCCCGGAACATGGCAGTGCCGTCGAACGCGGGGCCGACGTGATCGCCCTCATCTCTCACCTCCTTTCTCCGCTATACTCGCGGGTCTGCGAGCACGCCCACGGCGTGCGTCTTTGGCCCACCAACGTGGCAAGTCCCTGATAACCGCCGACGATCGCGGGCGGGAGGTGCGCGCATCCCCCTTCTCCCACTTCACCTCAACTCATGTTTTGCTGCTCCACTAGTACGCGCGAGGAGAAATTGACACGGCCCTCGCTGGCGCGAAGACGGCCCTGGGGGTCGTCCAGGGAGTGCTCAAGGTGGTCTTAACTCCGTACGTCGCTGAGGGCGTGAACATTCTCATCACAATTGTGGAGAAAGTCGAGGTACGCCACGAGCTTATGGCCGTTATCTCGTATGCTCATCTCCGCCATCCTCCGTTACACCAACACCTTCGCTATCTGTTCTGTAGGAAGTCAGGTCGACCAAGAAAGGGCTCAAAGAGCTGGCGATCGAGCTGGGTACTCTCGCCAAAATATTGAAGGAAGAGTGTGAGCAGATTCAGAAGAGGACGGTAGACGTCAGCGGACGGGAACAGCTTCAGGATCTGGGCGAATCCGTGAAGGACAGGACGATGGGATTCCTAAAGTGCGTCACAGCCTCTCTGTATACGATTCGAGCCTCCTCAACTCCCTGTAGTCAGGTGAAAGAGCTACGAAGTGAAGCTGAAAAGCTGCACACAGGCCCATGTTGGCGTCGATGCATCTATAGCGCACGCGATGCACAGACGCTGAAGGACATGCAAGCGAAAGTGACTCATATCATCAGGTTTTTCCAGGTGAGCAAGCATGCTCGCCCGCTCAGCGCCGTCGCTCACTGCACGCACACAGGTAAACTGTCTCGTTGTAATCACCCAGGCGATGGACCAGCTTATTGAGAGGATGAGTCAGCAGAGTGAGTGCATGTAGTCATTCAGGCTGCTCATTATATGTTGCTTATTTCCGTGTTGGCGAACAGGACGTGACGATGTACTCGAGAGACTACCGCGCGCCGATGCGGGATACCGTGCGTCAACCAACAACTCCAAAAGCAAGTTCCTTCCAGGAACTTGCAAAGAGATGTTCGAGCGGCTCTCCCAGTGGGTTCGCGGCGAAGGCGCGGACGTCGAGGGCCGGTTCATCTGTCATATTTCTGGCGTTGCCGGCGCAGGAAAGTCTACTATTGCCCGCGAGTTCGCCGAACTCCAAGACAAAGACGGTGGACTCGCTGCGTCATTCTTCTTCGCTCGTGACGTCGCGGACTGCTCCTCCACTCGCCTTTTCTTCCCGACCCTCGCTTATCAAGTCGCGCGATCTCAAGGAGACATCTGCTCCCTCATCGTCGACGCCGCCCGGAAGCATCTCAACCGCGGCCAGAGTCAACAGATGCAATTCGAAGCGGAGGCCCTTTTGACGAAGCCGTTGTCACTGGTCGATCCCTCGCATCGTCGCATCGTCTTCGTCGTCGACGCCCTCGACGAATGCGTCGAACCCATGGACCGCTCTCTCCCCGGCACCTTGGTCGAGCTCTTCGTCGGCGGTGCGCGGCGAGCACGCTTCCCAGTGAAGATTTTGTTCACGAGCCGTCCCTTGGATGCCGTCGAAACAGCTATATATGCCAGTATCGACTCTCTACAGGACAAGATCTACTCGCTCGACCTCAGTAAACAGTCCCCTGCATCCGTGCTTGAGGACGTCAAGCTGTTCCAAGTTGGAGACTGGCTAGCCAAGAGCATTCGTGGCCCTATAGTAGTGAATCATCAGGTGCATCTGTTACCATAGCCTATCAGCAGGTGCGGATGCACCTGTTGATCCGGCCGGCCCGGTTGCGCTCCCCACGCAGCCGCCGGCCACATGGGCGCGACACTGCCCCGAGACGTCCAGATACTGGCGCCTCGGGTCCTGCCACCTGAGCTCACCGTCTCTGACAGTGAGCTCACCTTCCTTTTTGTTTCACACCACACTTTGTATATGATTAGTGATCAAATATATTTATCAGTAAACTACTACACAGGTGGGCTAGCGAGTAATACTACGCCCCACAACAATGTGGAGGCAGAGGCGGAGGTGGGTGCGGGTGGGCGACACGGGCGGATGGGAGCGACGCGGATGGAGGCGGGCAACGCGGGGAGGTTGGCAATACGGGCGCGGAGGCGGTAGGCGGGCGTGGGGGATGTGAGCGTGTGGGACGCGGGCAAGGCGAGCATGTAGGAGGCGAGCGAAGAGGAGGCGCACGCGGAGTAGGGCGACGCGGCCAGGCGAAGGCGCGCCTGGCGCGCGCGGAGGAGGCAGGCAGGCGGGAGGACGCAGGCCAGGCGCAGGTGGATGGCGATGTGGGCGGAGAACGGCAACGCGGAGGAGGGCGACCCGGTGGCGCAGGCGTGGGGGACCCGTGTGAGGCGCAGGCGGACGGCGAGGTGGGTGGAGAAGGGTAACGCGGCGAGGCGGGCGCGGAGGAAGTGGGCGTGGAGGAGGCGGGCGCGGAAGAAGGCGAGGCGGCGACGAGTGACGCAAAGGGGGAGGGCGAGGACGTGGGCGAGACGAGGGCGGACGAGACGAGGGCGAGGCGGAGGCAGGCGACACGGAGGAGGCGACATGGGCTGGAACGACGCGGAGGAGGGGGAGATGAAGGTGGTGGGCAACGCGGCGGCGCAGATGGCCAAGGGGTGGGCGGAGCAGGGCGAGGAGGAAGAGGGCAGCGAGGAGGAGGGCGACGCAAAGGCGGGTGGCGGGGGCGGGCGACGCGGAGGAGGAGAGCGACGGGAGGGTCGGGCGGACGTCCTCAGGCCTGTCATGGCATGGGTGGGCGTTGGGAGTGCAGGAGAACGGAGCGGAGAACTCACTAAAACAAAGGGCCGCGGTACATCGCCGCGGCTCCCATATTCCAATCTCCATATTGAGGACGTCCGCATGGACGTCCTCGCGCGGTGTGTTTGTTGTGAGAGTGGCCGGGAAGGTGACTGAAGGGCGGGGTCGAGGTCGAGGTCGGGAGGTCGGGAGGTCGGGAGGTCGGGAGGTCGGGAGGTCGGGAGGTCGGGAGGTCGGGAGGTCGGTGTCACCTGGTGACACCGGAGTCCAATAGCAGGCGACAGTCGACCATATGGTCGCTATCGTCTACCTGGGCAGAGCGGGGAGGCTGGGGGCGACGAGGGTGGAGGAGGAGGAAGAGGAGGAGGAAGAGGAGGAGGGCAAGGACGGCGAAGGGGACGCGTGGCGTGCATCACAGCCACGCGTTGATGCGCGCCATTCGTCCTTGCCGCCCGCCAAGGCGCGTCTACACGGGCGCGCATCACGGATCACCAGGTGCATCTGTAGCTGCCGATAGGCTATGGCAACAGATGCTCCTGACGATTCACTGCTGCTCCGTGGCCACCACATGCTGAAGCACCGCAGCGACCTCGTCGATCGTCTGGCGGAGCGCTCGGAAGGGCTGATGGTCTACGCAGACACGGCCGTCAATTATCTTGGTGAATACCCCGAGGACGTGGAAGACCGCGCAGAGTATCTCCTCTCCAACCCCAAGCGATGTGAGCTGCTCGGGCCTCTCAACGACCTCTACCTGAAGGTGCTCGAGATCGCGTTCCCAAGGGACAACATGGAGAACGAGGAGCCGCTGCGGGATCGTGTGCAGACGATGCTCGGGACCATCGCGCTTCTGAGAGACCGCTTCTCGCCGAACGACCTCTATAAGCTGCTGTCTACGCCCACGGAGACGTCTGTTTCCGTCCTCCGCCACCTTCGTTCCGTCGTCTTCTTCGACCGCAACGACCTCGACGCGGCGTTCCGCCCCTTCTCCCAGTTCGTCGTCGACCTCCACCCGAAGTACGACAAGGGCCCGTACCTCGTGAACACGGTGCGCGAGCACGGACGCATCGCCGCGGGGTGCCTCGACACCCTCGTGTCTTCCCTGCATCAGAACCCGCTCCATCTAGCGTCTGGGACGGCGCGGTCAGGCGTCGCGGAGGTGGAGAGGCGGGTGGCGGCTGAGATCCCGAAACACGTGCGGTACGCGTGTCTGCACTGGGCGGGCCACCTCGCGCAGTCGGACCAGGACTCGAAGGACGTGTACGCGGCGCTGGACAAGTTCGCGAAGTCGGCGCTGCTGCGGTGGGTGGAGACGATGGCGTGGATGGGCCGGATGGACTCGGTGACGGTGTCGCTGGACAGGGTTGTTGCGTGGCAAGTATGTCTTTGGGGTTTTTTTTCGCGCTTCGGAGGCTGATGGCGACCTGCTCTACAGACGGCCAGTCCTGCACGGAGGGTATTGGAGAGCGTGCGGGTGTGGCTTGGAGAGCACCCTAATACGTTGAAGGACGATCCTGAAGCCATCTACCAGTGCGGCGGAGCTGGCGTTCAAGAAACCGTACGAGAGACTCAGGTAAGTCATATCTGGAGAGCCTCGGCGCATATTTTGGCGTACGTACGCTCCACACGTGTTTAAAATCTCATTCTTGTGTTCCTGTAGAGCCACTACCTGGACATAGACGCTGCTCCTCAAATCCAAACCGTTCGGAGAGTGGAGGCTGTTGGTGAAAATACCGTCCAGGAAACCGCAGCGGGTGCCTCAAATACGGGTTCCGCTACCTCCCCCTCCTCGATGGCGGGATCTGCTACGTCCTCGACGACAGGCACAGGCACATCCGGCTCCGATCCAGGGGCAGTCTCGGGCTCGACAGCCACAACGACCTCGAGTTCGGCACCAATCTCCGAAGGCGCAGGCGCCACGACCTCGGGCTCGGCCCCCTCAGCCGAGGAGCCTGTCCCCTCGCCGGAACCCGTTGTCGTAGAGGAGACTCCTGTTCCCGCTGATCCCGAAGCCACGATCGGCGAAGGGGCTCCTGCTCCTGCTCCTGCCCCTAAGCCGGAGGCCGTGGTCGAAGCTGCTTCCGAGCCCGAGCTCATTTTCAAAGCCACTCCCGAACCTGAACCGTGCGTTCAGATGGCTGCGACGGCGGCGGCGGAGCCGGAGTCATCCGTCGAGGCCGTTCCCGATCCCATTTTCGAGGTCGCCGTCCTGGAGCCGGAGATCCTCGTCGAGGAAACTCCCGCCCCGGAGCCGGAACCCGTCGTCGAAGAGACCCCTGCGTCGGACCCCGTGGTGATTGAAGCTGCTTCCGAGCCTGATCTCGCGCCCGTTGTGGTAGAGGCTGCGTCAAAATTCGAGCCGGAGTCATCACCGGCGGTAGAAGTCATTCCAGAGACCGAACCCGTTGTGGAAGCGGCCGCAGAGCCGGACCCTATGTCCCAACCCACTCACCGTCCAGGACATGACGATGTGTTGGAGACACTGCCACGCGCTCTTGCGGGATATGAGAGTCACCTCGCGGACCCACAAAGAAGGCTTCTCCCCGGCACGCGCCAAGACGTGGTCGCAGAACTCTCCCGATGGGCCACCGTCCAAGAAGCAGACGTCTCCACGCGGACTATATGCGTTCTCACCGGTGCGCCTGGTCTAGGCAAGTCGACCATCGCGGCGGAGTTCGCACGACGCCTCGGCCAGCGGCTCGGGGCCTCGTTTTTCTTTGCACGTGGCATCGCCGACACGTCCTCCACTCGACTTTTCTTTTGCACTATCGCCTACCAACTGGCGCACTCCCAAGGCGACCTCCATGACGTCTTCGTTCAAGCCGTCCGAGGCCACATCCACGACGTTGACGGCCTCCTTCTCCAAGATACAGGGAAGATTCTCTTCCGGGATCCGCTTCTGTTGGCTGAGGCGCGATATGACGATCCAGTCTTCCTCGTCATCGACGGTCTGGACGAATGTATCGATGCGCACAAGATCGGTCCTTCGAAGATGATCGAATCACTCATTTCCAGCGTTCGACAAGCGCCATTCCCACTCAAGATCTTCTTCACATCTAGTCCTGGTGACGTTGTTGACACGACCGTCATCGCCAATGTCAACCGCGTGGACAAGATTCATATCGTGGACCTCAACCAGCAACGTCTTGAGTCGGTGGATCGCCGCGATGTCAGGCTGCTCCTCAGCCATCGCCTTTCCAACGTCGTCTCCGAGCCCCTTCTTGATCGCTTGGCTAGGTGTGCGGACAAGAACTTCCTGTATGCCGATGTGGCAGCGCGCTTCCTGGTAGAAAACATCACCGACGTCAACAGCCGTGCGGAGTACATTCTCTCCACCTCAGGCCCAAGTGGGGCGCTCGGCCCGCTCGACGGCCTCTACCTCAAGATCCTCGAGACCGCCTACCCACGGGACGTCCTCCACACGGAGAAGCATACCCGCGATGACATGCAGGCCGTGCTCGGCGGCCTGGCGCTCCTCCGCGACGCACTCTCCCCTAACACCCTCCAAACCCTCCTCGGCCCGACGATCAAGAAGCCAATCTCCGTCCTCCTCCGCCTCAGCGCCGTTGTCGATTGCAACCCCAACGACCTCGACGCGCCCGCCCGCGCGTTACACGACTCCTTCGCGCGTTTCCTCGTCGCCCGCCCCCGCGGCACGACAAGGGCCCGTACCTCGTCGACACGCGCCGCGAGCACGCGCGCCTCGCAGTCGCTTGCCTCCGCGCTCTCCTCACCCTCGCGCGTGGCCCGGTCTCACCGCCGCACGTGCGGTACGCGTGCGTACACTGGGCGGCGCACCTCGCGCAGTCGGACCAGACGAGGGAGCTGTTCGGGCTCGTCGCGAGCTTCGTGCGGGGCGCATTGCTTAGATGGGTCGAAACCATCGCGGAGATGAGGAGGTTGGACGTCGTCGACGAAGCGCTAGAGAAGGCGTCGGCGTGGCAGGTGCGTTTCGACCTCGATGCGGGTGGGCGCGATCATGACGCTAACACGCGCAGTGCAGGAGGGCGGGAAGACTCGCAGGTCGCTGGCTGATGTGCGGAAGTGGGTGGGCGAGTATCGGGACGTCGTCAAGGTGCGCCCGAGTGCTGTGTATGAATGCGGGATCCCGTTGGGTATGTGATATGCGTCTCCTGTGTTGTCTGTGCATGCTGACACGTTATCCTGGTACGTCACTGCAGATCGATAAGTTATTTGGACTCTGTTCTTCTTTGGTAACTAGGCTCCGGTGCGTTTTGGTGTTTTCTTCTATGTATTCATCATGAAGTACTCTGTCTTCGTGCATCACGGACGTTGGGAGTTCCGTGGGAGAGCGCGCGATCCTGCCGGCGTCTCCGACTTCCCGTGCCTCATTTGCTTGTGTAGAGTCGTCGCGGACGCAAATAGCCGTATATGTGGCATGATGTCTCATTCCCCTTCTCACACAACTCTCCCCCTCCACTCCGCCGTGCCTGCGTGCGTCTCCGCCAGTGACGGTGACGCCAAACATTTCGTCCTGTTCTACCTTGTTTGTCACTTCCTATTGTATGTTTCCCTAGCCCTCGCCTCGTTCGGAGTGCTCGTCGTAGTCATCATCTCCATTGTATCACTGTATAGCTCACATTGCTCATTATTGCCATCATCAGGAAAAAGATTTCCTACAGAGCACAGCTACAGACTGCCCGAATAAGCGCCATGTTCGGACCGGTGACGCGCGCTAGCGCTGCCGTCGTGTGGTGGTGCGCGAGGGCACTTCGCGCTGTGGCCCGCTCGAAAACTAAACGCGACCCAACTCGTGCTCCTGCGCGAGAACGGCCTAGCGATATTGGAAGAACTGTAGAAGTCCGGTTTGCGCCACAGCATTCGGCGACAGGATTTGTGTTTCTGTATGGTACCATGGAAATTGACTTACCTATACCTCGTCTCAGTGCATAACTATCTCCTCTCTTAATGTTCGCATTTTCGTGTTGGTTCCTAGTGTTCCGGTGTACGCCCTCATCCGAGGCACTACCAGTATCCTTAGTCATGTATACTACGTTCCCACACATTGTACAGTACTATGCCGCCGTATTGTCCTAGATCGATATCCAATCTATCATCCTATCCACCATCGTCGTCCTATCCGACACCCTGTCCGTCATCCGGCGTCCTTTCGCCTCTACGGCTCTCTTCGTCCACTGCTTGATTCTTCACATTTCGCACATCTGCTTTACGGAAAATACGGATTGAATCCTGTTTTACAACTTCCGTAGAACACTTGAACGGATAAAGTGCACCCTGAGTATCCTATCGATTTACATTGTGCTCCTACCAAACGTCCCTGGCGTCAGACGAGCGTGACGGCGCCAAGGTCACCTGACGTAGTTGTGTTTGCGCCGCCTTACTATAGGATGGATTCAGGGTCCTCATTAGGGAACTGAGTATTCCCTGACGTTTGACGACAATTTCCGGCTCCGGCCGACCTGGGGCAGGGGGTGCTTGAACGGGCTCCACAATACCGGGCTCCGCCCGGGCGACCTCGAAAATGGGCTCGGGGACGGCCTTGACAACTGGCTCCAGGGACGCCAAGGACTTGAAGGTCTCCAGAAGCTGTACAGAATCACTGATGAGCTCCGCCGCGGCCGAACCTGAGGTCTGGGCCACCCCTGGACCGGAGCCGGAGCCACTGGAAGAGCCAGTGCCTGCGTCTGTAGTCGAGGACATAGCCGATCCCGCCATCGAGGAGGAGGAGAAGGCGGAACCCGCCGTGTTCGAGGCACCCGCTGCGATTTCCTGCACGGCCTTTTTAACAAGGCGGTGGCTCTACAGGAACACAAGGATAAGTCTTCAGAAACGAGTGGGGTGTACATACGCTGAAATATGCGCTGAGGACTCTATCTAGATATGACTTACCTGGGTCTCTCGTACGGTGTTTTGAACGACAGCTCCTACTCTCCGGGTGCCCCACCGATAGATGGCTTCAGGATCATTCTTCACCATCTCAAGGTGTTCTACAAGCCACACATGCACACTCTCCAACACCTTCCATGTAGAACCGATCTTCTGTCGAGCAAGCCGCCATCAGCCTTCGCCGCCCGAAAAAAAAACCCCTAAAGGCGCACCTGCCACTCAACAGCCCTTTTCAGCGACATCGTGACCGCGTCCATCCGGCCCATCCATGCCATCGTCTCCACCCATTTAGATAGTGTTTCCTCTGCAAGATCTAGGGACGCCTCCGCGAGCACTTTGTGAGACCATTCGCTCTGTTCCAAGTGGTCGAACCAATGTAAACACGCATAGCGCACGTGTCTCGGAATTTCCGCTTCCACTCGCTTGTCTATGTCGGCGACGTTCGACCGTGTCGTTCCAGACTTCACGCTGAGTGGGTTGCGGCGGAGGTCGCTCGAGCCAAGGATTTTGATACATCCCTTAGCGATGTGTCGGTGCTCCTGTGTCTCATTGATGTGGTAGTACTTGGCGCGCCCTGTAAACTTGTCGTTCACGTTGATGCCGTGAAGGAAGTCGACGAATGAAGAGTGAATGGGACGAAAAGGTGCATTGACGTCACCGCGCTTGTACAGGATAACGGAGCGAAGATTGCTGAGAACGGAGGTGGAGTCCTTGATGCGAATGTCAAGCAGCGGCTCGAGATCGACGGGCGACAAGCGGTCTCGCAGGAGAGCCAGAGCTCCTAGCACTGTCTGAAGATGCAACAGCGTCTCCGGCTCCTCCATCAAATCTTCTTCAGGGTACTCCTTCTCTAGGACCTTGAGGTACAGGTCGTAGAGTGGTCCGAGGAATTGAGCGCGCTCGAGGCTGGACAGAATGTGACGGGCGCGGTCATCAATGTCGTCCGGTTTTCGAGCGAGGAAGCCTGCAGCGGTAGCACCGTAGAGCATCAATCCCTCGGAGCGCTCGACGAGGCGTTCAACGAGCTTGTCGCGACCTTCGAGGAGGTCTCGGCCGGGGTACGCAGTCTTGAGTTCATGTTGAATGAGGATCTTCACGTCTCGGTCCATGGACTCGCGACACTGGTCGTTGAGATCGAGGGTGTAGATCTTCGCCGACGATCCGACGCTGGTAGTGATAGTGTCTTCCACTATATCCTTCGGACGTGATGTGAAGAGTATTTTGACGGGGAAGGGAGCTTCCGCAGCGCACGACACCAGCAGGTTCATCATAACGCCAAACTGCTTGTGGTCAATAGGTTCGGCGCATTCATCGAGCGCGTCGACGACAAGGATGACTGTAGGGTGATGACGTTCCACGGACGAGAGGGGATTCTTGAGGAGATTCGTAGCTTCGTACTGGAGCTGTTGGTGCTGACCGCCTTCGAGGTGTTTAGACACCGCCTTGACGATGAAACGACATATATTTGGCTGGGACTTCGCTACCTGGTAGGCGATTGTCGGGAAGAAGAGACGAGTAGAGGAGCGCTCGGCATCACCAGTGGCGAAGAAGAAGGACGCGCCAAGATCGCCGCTGTCGAGCCGTCTGGCGAGTTCCACCGCGATTGTTGACTTTCCGGAGCCAGCCGCTCCTGAGAGGATGCAGACGCTCTTTTCGGCAGTGTTTACGTCGTCCCCTCGAGCCCAGGCGATGAGACTTGCGAATAGGTCTTCACGCGTACCCTCCAAGAACTTGCTCTTCATGTCATTTCCCGCCGCTTTGTAACCTGCGTTGGCCCGTGGCAGTCGTTCCAGTGCGTTTTCTGCCGCTGTGGCAGCGAGACTCGTAAGCTGCGATTCGGTATAGGACAGTGCAGTATGTCCTCACCCGTTCTTCGCATCAGTTCATCTATTCTCCGCATCATTTCACTCGTTATAGCCGCATCTTGCGCGAGTTTCATAAGGTTCAGTGTCTGCCCGAAGATTGAGCGGAGCTGACGGCGCTACATGGGACACACGCACATGGACCCGCGTTATGACGGCACTGACTTTGGCCTTGAGGTCTTGAAACGTCTTGGCGTTCCTCTCAGAGAAAAGAAGCCGCGACGCGAAGGACTGCTTGTGAAGTCTCTGGGCCAACTTCGCAATTTTTCGCAGCTCCCTGGGACATAATGAGCACGGAGTCGCAGTACGACAGCAGTCAAACGACTCACATGACGAACCTTCCGAGTTCGGTTCGGTAGTGTTGCAGCCCGCTGCCCCGTTTTATGAGCTCCTTGGCCTGTTCATCGCTCGCCGCGGTGTCCTTGAGTCTGAAGACGCCATCAGTCAGCAACCGGGCGAGCTCCCCGATTTCCTTCGCTAGATCTTTGAGCTCCGTCTGCGTTGACCTCGTGCCCTTCAGAGAGCACAAGTGGCGTACTCAGCGACGATTCTAGAGCGTGAGAGTCGTCCGCTCACCTCTACCTTCTCAATGACGCCTATGAGAGCTTCTGCGGCCTCGGTCAAGTAGGGGACTGGGACAAACGTTAGCGCCGTCAAGCCTATCTTCAGGACAGTTTTAGCGCCTTCGAGCGTGTCATCGAGTATCTCCCTGCGATCGGCGTGGTGAGAGAAGGGCATCTGGGAGGAGGGTAAGTTGTGTCCGAGAGGCAGCTCCTCGGACCTCGAAAGCATGGCTC
This sequence comes from Epithele typhae, assembly GCF_022376455.1. Taxonomy (NCBI): domain Eukaryota; kingdom Fungi; phylum Basidiomycota; class Agaricomycetes; order Polyporales; family Epitheliaceae; genus Epithele; species Epithele typhae. The sequence continues at coordinate 117,571 of NW_025954282.1, forward strand.
GTGTCCTGGGAACGTTGCAGTGACAGAACTCTAAATCCACATATCAACGTGTTCTGTAAGAAGATCCCGGGTGATGCATGATGATTGAAGATGCGTGAAGGGCGGACGATACTCCAGAAGCCTTGCCAATGATCCCGACCTCGGCCTCGACGATGTTCAGCACGTGTTTCATTAAGTGAGTAGGTAGGAGAGCCCGAAAGGAAGCAACCGTACGTAAACGACACATCCCAAGAAACTCGCGTATACTTTCCCAACGTCAAATAGGCCATCGCCCTCACCACCTGCACAGCCCATTCAATCACACATCAGCGTTAAACTCCAGGCTTCAAACAGAACACTTACCGCCTAGTTTTTGCGCCTCTGCTCGCGACGTGCTCTGATGGCTCGCATGCTCGAGCTTCTGTATGCAGTGGGTTACCGAGGGCATATACGCGTGTCGCGCATGCGCTAGGATCCGGATGTGCATCAGCTCGTAGACCGGGAGGAATCCGCGCGAAGAGCACGCGGCAGCTTGCACGCGCGCACCTCTAGCCCTTCGGCGTGCGACCCTCCTTGGATGGTGGACAACCGATGTCTGCTTCTCATTAGTGAGGACGATCCGCATACACTAGTACGTCTGCGGATTGGTGTCTAGCTTGTCCCCCTAGGAGGATACCCTATGTGGGGCGCGATAGGGGAGGCTGGTGAAAGAAGCATGCCGTATAGTCAGCGATGTCCGATGGGATACTCTGTGCCGCAACATCCAGCTCGCCGGACGTTGCTCGGAGACGAGGTTCATGAGGCGGTCTCAAGAATCCCCCTGTTACCTTCAGCGGCTTCGAGAAGCTACTTGCTGAGGTCTACAAGGTGGAGGGTCTTGGTATGGTCGACGTAGGAGACTAGCGCAACCTTCGATAGATAGTTGGAAGCGGCACGCAGCAAAACACCAAATTACACGCACCTGGAAAAACGCCTGGCCTCCATCGCGAGCTTTAAGAGGCGGTTCCCGTTCGTCGAATCCCGGCAATACTCCTATCCGCCGTCCGGGCATTCAACGCAGACGAGCCGCGGACGATGAAGCATTCAGGAACCCGTTTCAGCCGTATTAACGTCTCCAAAGCACGGTCTACGCAGCATGGTGAGAAGCTTCACAGAGCGCGAAGATGAGACGTACCTCGGCGTGGTGAATGGCTGGTCGGGAAACGCCCGACCGGGATATGCAAGCGTTCGTGGTGGGTGCGACTGAATGGGTCTCATGGGCTAAAGAACGCGGGGAATAAGTAAAAGAATCCTCACCAGCATCTCCCCGGCACCCTCTGCCACCAACATCGATCTTGCGCACGTTCCCGGGTCGAGGTCGTGCATAAGAGAGCCTCGAAAGGTCATACCATCCGACGGCGCGATGTAGACCTGAATGAACGCACAGACGGGAACAACGGTCACGCATTGGCGGCCCCCTCCTGTCCTTGAAACTTTTGAACCGGACGTGCCGCTCTCGAAGTGGTAGAGGCTTTCATGGCGCGTGAAATGGAAGGAAGTACTCTCGCGGCGGAAAGAAGACTGACGGCCTGTGGGAAGGGAATAGGTCGGACGCGAGAAAGCTTGGAAATTGAGCAAGACATACCTCGGACGGCTTTTATGAGTTCAAGTGATTGTGCTTATCCAACCCATTGCGGCTTCGGATTGCCGACGAGGCGAACGAGATTCGGTGCGCTCCGTTAGTGGGTCAAGGCCAACCGGTGCGAAGATGGAGGAGACTGGAAGAGAAGTCGAGTGATGTGGTGGATAGAGGAGTGGGTATTGCGAGCTGGTGAAGATAGTACAAGGCGGCATTGGGGAGCAGAGGACGGCGGGACTAGCGACTCGATTCGAGCAAGCGTCGGACGGATCGGCGTCGGAGTTGGGGTCGGGACTCGGACGCCCGTGTCGCGGCCCGCGGGCCGGCCACGCTGAGCGTATCGTTGCGCGGTTGTGTTCAAGGCTTGACGGTGGGTTAGTTCGCACTTCTCTCAGCACGTCACACCTTCCTCACTCCGTACGCTCTTCCCCGCACTTCGGCATATGATCAATGTAACGGTGAACGCGGACGCGCTCGCCGCGCTTCAAACTTATGCGCAGGGTTCGGCCTCTATGGCGCTGCTCTCCAGCGCAGTGTCTTTTCGGTCCGTCTTCAACGTTTCAACTCTCCGATTCCTAACTTCGGCGCTACCCTCTCCCTACCCCCTCGCTGACCCCTCGCGCAGGAAGGTCCTTAAGTGGCGCCGACTATGCAGGAGCTCGGGCTCTCTTACCACCATGTCCTCATCCCCAGCCAGCACGGCGAGTTAACGGCAAGTACAACCCGAAGTTCGAACGGGCGGATCCACGGCGATCATCGACCCCGCGAACGGCGACTTCGTGGGTTGAGAGTCCAACGCCATCCCGCTCTACCTCACCCACCGGTACGAGAACACGCGCGCGATCAGTGTGGGCAACGAGAAGGAGTGGTCCGAGCTGACACCATCAGCAAAAAAGCAAAATCATGCGATACATTGGAAAGGCTTCGAATGTCCGTGGGACATTCGAAGCCCTTCCAATGTCGCGCAAATCTATGCAAGTCATTCCAATGAAATGTGGTAAGAAAGATGAACTGCACGCGCTTTTGGCGCATTAGGCTGGTTATAAAACACCGCTTTTAATTCCGCTATAACATACTTACAGAATACAAGAGAGTGCATGCGTGGAACAGTGGGAGAGAGGCGAGCGCGGGGGCTGGAAGTATGCGCGTCCTGAGAACTTTGCGCGAGCGCGGGAACCACGTGATCGGGCGGCTACAAGATTCACGACGTCCAAGTCCCGTCATGTCCTCACCGAACTTCTTCTTCCTTCCCATTTGTCTTGTCTCCCTCGTCTTATCGTTTCCATATGCACCGTTCACCTTCCCCATCCCACATGATATGGCAGCCCGCCAGTAACCCATGTTAATGTGCGCATACATCCACCTATACACCACTCTGGTTGAGATTGGGGATGAGGGCTCCGGTGAGCATCGCCTTTGACGCGTGGTTAGAAGTTCATCTACCTCCTCAAGCTCGCGGGGCTCACGCACAGGTCCCTCGGTCCCTCCCTCAGCCTGAAGATGGGCTAGCTGAAGATTGGCTTGGTAGATATCGAGTGGATGGTCATGGAGGAGGCAGAAGTGCGATCTGGTGAGTTCCCATTCTGTTATTGGCACTTGCATTGAAACCTGCATGCGACCACCATGTCCCACCCATGTTCGCGGACCTGCACACTTGTTCGTGAAAATCATCTCGTACCTCGTCGATGCTGGTCACGACGGTGTTCCTGACGCACACGGCACCGCTCACGGACACGACGGTGGACGAGCTCCGGCTCGCCTGCCTGCACACGACGGACAATAGCGGCTGCGGGGCACACCCACGTTCGCACCGCTGTCGGGCAAGGAGGAGATTATCGGTGGGAGCATGCCAGTGGACGACGTCGAGGTGTGGGACATGCCGGAGAACGAGGGCGCGTTCGTCGCGCGGTTGCGCATCCCGCTCTTCCAGATCCGCATGCGTGTGTCCGAGTCCATTGCGCTCGAGTTCATCGCGAAAGGTGCGTCTGCGGTCTCACTTTGTCCTCTCGCGCATCCCCTTCCCCCTTTCTGCTGGTCGAACGAGATGCGGACACTGATCGGCGTTCGACAGGCCTCATGTGGGAGCTTTCACACATCGTTGCCTCGGAGAACGAGCGGACGCGGCGGAAGCTCGGCCACTCGTCCCAGCACTTGCACAAGATTCCCACCGCAATCCGGCTCAAGCACGTCGCGTGAACGGTGCGGCGGATGTCCTGCGACGAGTGTGCGAGGAACGCGCTCCTCGCGGTCTTCCTCAGGCGCGGGGTGTCGGGAGCGTCGCGCTCTTCGGGCGACTGGACAGCGCCTCCGCGACTCGAGCGAGCGCGTCGTGCCGTTCCTACGCGTGTGCGCGAGGACGTGAACGGGAAGGTGAAGGTATTCGTTGTCGTGTGCGTGCGTGTTCGTGCCGCCGCCGTGGTGGGCGGCGTGGGCGTTGACGCTTACGGGGACAGGTGAGTGCGCCGACTGCGCGGTGCCATCGTACTTATGCACAGTGCTACGCAGCTGCCTCCCCTCCTGCGCATCCTCAGGCCGACTCCCGCACGTAGCATGCCGCACAGCGAGGTCTTGATCGCCAGGATCACAGATCTCCGCACAGCGCAGAGCGGCCTTGTGTGATTGTCCTACGATCCATGTATGCACGTCTGTATTTAATAGTTACTTTGACCAATACAAAGGTTTCTTCCTGTCATATTTGATGTGTGAACAAAGGTCAGACTGCCGACGGTGCCAGGAAACCTCGGAGCATTCAGGAACATTGGAATGGCTTCCAATAACTCCGACCAGACATTGGAATGACTTGCAACCCTCCAGAACAGCTATCTATTGAACGCATGAACATTTTACATCATTCCGAACGTTTTATTCACTTCCAAGCCATTCCAATTAAAACGCTTTTTTGCTGATGACAATGCAGGCTCTTCTTCTTATTCCAGGCGTCCGTTCAAGGGTGCGTCTCCTTCCCTCCTTCTCCTCTCCGCGCGCGCATGAAGCCCGTACTTCGGGATAGGCGAACTGGGTCCTGTTCTGAGGGGCGGAGTTGATCCTGCAGGCTGCGCTGCGCGATCCGGCGCGGGTTCAGTGTGCTTGAGCATACCGAATGCTGATGTCCCGCAGTCGCCTTTCCATCCTCCCGTCGCCGCGCTGACAGCCTTCGCCAGCAGAAGCCCCGACGACAGCACCACCCAGGCTCTTCTTTACGCACACCTTTCCCACTTTTGTGCTCTGGGCGTGGCTGTACTCGTCCAAGATCATAGATCGTTCCGCACTCAGACCTCCTCGACGTCCCCGCAGACTATCCACCGGTTGTCCAGCGTTCACTCCAAGAGAAAGAGCGCAAAATTCGCATTAGGCCGACACACTACACTTCCGAAACCAAGAAGCTAAGACACTGGGCGTCGACACTCGACCCTCCCCCACGTCCCCGCCAACTAAGCCGATGAGCACATTAGAGGGTGATCGGGATGCAGCCGACAGAGATGAGACCGCCCTGTCACGAGCGACTGTCAGCCGAGCCGCCTTTCGACAGAGGGACGCGCGGGACACGTACGACGTTGTTGTTCTGGCAGCAGACGGCCTGGGCGTTGCAGGTGTTGCCGGAGGCGACGCCGACGACGCTGATGGGCGAGCAGTTGAGGCCGATAAGGCCCTGGACGCCCTGGACGACGACGCCGAGGAGCCCAAGGAGGGCAGAGCCCGCCGCGGAGGAGGACTGTGTAGCAACGTCCGGGTGAGTAATCCGTTTTCAAGTTCCACAGTCGCAGCCGGCGACACTCACAGACTCGGTGGACTGGCAGCACTGGATCGGGCCCGTCGAGCACGAGTCCGTGCGCGCCGCGAGGGGGGTGGCGGCCGCAAGGGCGGGGAGAGCAGCGAGCGCGAAGGCGGCGACACGAGTGAACATCATCTTGGACGAGGGAGGGTGGGTGTGGAAGAGAAGAAGGGAGTGGGCTTGAACGAGCGATTAAGAGCTGAGGGTGCGTTTGACCTGAAGCTTGCCTTTTTCCTGCGCTGCCCCCTCACTGTTTTATACACCCACAGGAGCGCTCGCGAGGGGTGGACACTAGGCGCGACGCGCGAGCGAACGAGGGCGGACCACCGAGCCGTCCGAGCGACTTGAGCGCGCGTGCGCGCAGAGCGGGGATTGCGCGAGAAGGCAGGACGCGCGGGGCGCGCGCGCACCCGAACCGCGTCCGCGCGACGTCGGCCGCGATCGCGCGCGCGCAATGAGCGCGTCATGAAAGAAACACCGCCCCGCGTCACCGACACTGGGGACCCGCGACCTGTCCGACGGGAAACCGACGGGTAGAAGGGCGGGTGCCGTACGCAGATGGGCTGTGCGGTGCGTGAGATGGTTGTAAAGACAGCTGCTACTCAATTGGATGTCGAGGTGCCTCGTGCGGATTGGTGGGCCAAGGGCGACGTGGAAGGTGGATGGGCCGCGTCGGCGCGCGGACTGCGCGAGGCATTGCTGCAAGTTCAGAACTGTCCGCGCAGGCATGAAATGTGGACGCGGTGAGTTAGAACGTTTTGGGATGTATGATGGGTGGTGATCCACCTTTGTTCCTCTTGCAAAACAAGGCCTTCGTCATGGTATTTCGCGTCCATCGCGCCTGGATGCGTGGGTTGTGTGAACACCTGCAGAGTGACCACGCCCAGATTCCTTGCCAACTAAACAGCGCACAAACTCCCGGCGCGATCCCCGTCTCCGCCCTCGCACGGATGCACGCACGCGTTCTGATCCGGCGCGCACCATTCCTCCCGCCATGCCGCGAACGAGGAAGGGATGCGGAGATGCCCGTACGTCCAGGTGAATCTGCCACTGCGATCGACACTCCGACTTGCCCGTATGTTGGCCGGACTCCAACAAACGGCCACCCTTACCATCCGACCATGCGCACCCAAATCGCCATGACTTGTCCCTCGGACGCCAGCGCGCTCCCACTCGCGTTGAAATGTAGCCACGCCCAAAGACCGTCCTGCCCGTCAGCTCAGGCCGTTACCGCCCAACGCGCGCGGGACCGACGTCCCCGACGTCCCCGCCGACCGTATGTACGCCGAAGAAGGCGCGGCGGACCGTAGCGGGCGACGGAAATCCGCACCGCATTGCGCCGCGCACAACCTATGCCGACGATTTGCGCGGAGGGTGGCTGCAGCGACCGCCGTGCCCGGACGCGAAATTGTCGCGCGGAAGCCGTCTCGTTCAGCGCACGGCCGTCTAGAGCTTGGCTCCCGATTTTGCACACCGCCCGCGCTCGTGCGTGCGCGAAGCGGAATCCCCCGTCTCTTCTCTTCTCCTCCGCCACTCGGTACTTGGCAAGCTTGCAGAACGACAAAAGCAGCAGATGAAGAGCCCCCGCTCAGCGCGCCGAGGGATATCCGTTCCGGCTGCGCAGTAATACTCCGCCTCCGCGGGTTCCCGGCGACGACGTCGTCGGTACTTCTCGGGAGCTTGGCTATGGCATGAGCGCCGACCACGCGGACCGCCTTTCCACCCGTATTTGGAGTGAACGAACAACGCGTATCTCCTCATGCCTTTTGAACGTCTCACAGAGCAACTCATGGTACAAAAGCATGCCTTACAGTACACGATCATTTCAGCCATGACTTGGGCCGGAATGTCAGTGTGCGCCATCGTCGCAGTCTTCCACCGGGCTGCGTAGCCTCCGAGACTGTGGCGAGGCAGAAAAGCATAAATATAGGTATCAGACCAAGAAATTACTGTGAGACCACGTACCATTGTCCACGGACGCAGTGTACTCACTGACTGAGCGTTGATATGTGATCCCTGCAGTCTCGGCCTGCTCACCGCGCCCTCTGGGCCCGCGGGACGAGGCCGAGCTTTGACGACGAGACAGCGAAGCTACAACGCACGGATCAGCGCGATTGTACCAACGTCAAGCAAAAAACGCACCTTTATGCACTTTATACTCGTAAACAGCGTCTGGGTACTCCTTCAGCGTCTCAACGCGCTCGCCCACCCACGTCCGCAGGCTGTTCAGCCGCAACCTCACGGATCCAAAACTCTGCTCCAACGGCGTCAGCACCTGAACGCACGGCCGTGGCGACCAAGCACGCACCAGCCACTCGCACGCCGTCTGCAGCGCCCGCCCGACGTCGTCTCCCCGCCCCATCCACGCCATCGTCTCCACCCACACCAGGCACGCGTCCGTCTTCGCGAACTCCGTCAGCGCCGCCATCACCCCGTACTTCGCGTCCTTGTACGACTGCGAGAGGTGCACCGCCCAGTTCGTGCACGCGTACTGCACGAACCGCGGGACCGCGGCGAGCACCCGCCTGTCGACGTCGGGGATCGTCGACCGTGCCGAGCCCCGGATGGCGGACAAGGCGGTGTCTTGCAGGGCCTCGGTCGTGAGGGTCGTGAGGGAGCCCGCGGCGAGGTACGCGTGTCCGCATCGGGCGTCGAAGCGGGCCGGGACGTTGTCATCCTTGTGCTTGTGTTTCTCGGGGAGGAAGAAGTCGACTGACTTCGAGAGGTCGCTGGGGCGATAGGGTAGGAGCATGCTGCCGCGAATGTATAGAGAGTGGGAGATCGGGTTCAGGCGTGGAGGGAGTTGTGCAGCATCGCATATGTAGAAGCCTTCCGAGGGGCGACGAGCGATAGCGAGCCCCTAGCACTGCGAGAAGGTCTCCACGCGCCATTCTCCATATGTTGTGTCTAGGGCGTCAGAATGCGAATGGAAGCGCGGTCCGAGGCAGAAGGCGTGCACGGGACAGAGAAGAATGTGGTAGCCACGGTCATCGAGGTTTCCTGGTCGTTGGCCGAGAAGATACCATTGCAGGTCGATCGACCAGATTGTCGCAACCTTCGAGAGGGTCTTGACCATGGTACGCCATATTTCAATCGTGTCGGGCTAGCAATGTGAAGTGTTCTGGGGCTATTGACGTCGCTGAGGTCGACGAAACAGATGTCGTGTGGATGCTGGAAGTAGAGGTGGAGCGTGAGGAGGCCAAAGCGGAATGGCACTGTGGCGCCAGCGCATCGGCAATCGATGCATTTCAACGCGATAACTAGCAGCAAACCATCGTGAGCAATGGAACCCAGAATGTCGCCGCTATCACCGACCTCCGTACATCTCAAGGCCATTCTCCGCGTCGACGAGGACCTCCGGGCTTGAGATGGTTGAAGACCTCGGTGGAGTACTGACGCTGTGTGTAGCCCTCTTCTGTTTCGGGGGGTACTTCAGAGACTTGACAAGCTACTTGACACCAGCGACTTACTAAGTGACGGCTACGGGTGCGGCGTGAAAGGGGCACAGCATACCCGGGTCGAGGCCGTGGAGACGACTGCGCATATGTGGATATAAGGCAGGAGTGCACCTGGACCCCAGCATATAGTGAGCCGAAAAACGCAAAATTGGACGAAAGAAGGAGCAAGGAGGCAAACCGCAGGCGAAAGACACGTACGATATCCAAGCCATTGTCACGTCCTCATTCTCGCGCAACTTGTCCACCGGGAGGGACGACTTGGTCCTTCGGAGCGGAGTCCTTCCAGTCCAACAATGGCGTCTTCCTAGCCCGCTCGCCCGCATCCGCCCGTTCCGCCGCCTCGGCTTCCATCCGACGCAAATTAGCTCACTCATCTTCAAGACGGACGACCGAGGTAGGGCTGGGAGCGGCTTCTGGCTTCACGTACTCGAAGATGACGTTCGTCGCGTCCGTGAGCTTCTACGGGCTCTGACCCGAACGTTGTTATGCATTTTCGGCGCGGTTGAAAGACGAGAGGTGCGTGGAACGTAAGCACGGGATACTTCAGCCGGTATAACCGAAATGAGCACAGCGTGGGCCCGAGTCTCGACGCGCCGTGACTCAGAAGATGGTGCAAGGGGGGTAGGTAGAATACTCACCATCGGGCACACCGGGCGAGTACTAGCTCGGAAATGATATGCGCCGGGAGGTCTTCGGTGAGTGTATGCATCGATCGTAGAGATTGTGGCTGCATACGGGCGGGAAGAGGATAAAGGGTCCTCAATGCGAGCCCCACGCAGATCCAAGCAGCGACGCACCTGACTGTTTTCACCGCCTCGAATCCCGCAACCTCTCTGTCCAGAGTTCCTACAGCCCAGCCTCCTTGTCGGATGTGAACGTGGTACCAAGAACGACGCGGTTCTGAGGGCCCTTGTGTAGTATTGGCACGAGTCCGTCGCAAACCAAGGCTGCGAAAAAGCAGGAAGGGTGTTGGATCGTGGATGTTCTTGGAGTTGGAGAAGTCGAATCCTGCGTGCGGACTGGGAGGAAGAGAGCACGGAAGTTGACGATGATTGTTACGGAAATTTCCCTTTTCCAGTAATCACGCAGGTCACGGTGTTAGTAAGCCGAGCGCGCGGTCCCGACGCCCAGCCACGAGGCTACAAGAGCCCACTTGAGCGCCTCACGCACAACCGGGCCGCGGAGAGCAACCGCGCGCGCCTGCACGTTGCTTCTCGTGCCTGGAGCGTACCAGCGCCCTGACTACGTAGTTACTTTTTCCAGTATCGTACTCAAACGCCTCGCGCCTTACGGGCGATTGCTCTTTGTATTTCTGTTGACTCTACGCGATATATGAGCGCGAACAGGCGAGCTAATGTTGCAGCGCGCGAACGTGCGCGCGACTCGTATTGACTCGCGTATATCGTAGCTAGCAAATATGAAAGATCCCGCTTTTGGAGGAGCAATCTCCAGAAGCTGTTTGGGCTTTCGTACCCTCCTCGCAAGTCTCGGCTGGTGCGCTATCTAATCTCTTAGATAGCCGCGCTGGAAGGCGTCTCAATGATCAATCGTCATTTGAATTTCGTGGGAAATCAATCAAATTGGGCTGCATATGTAAACGCCATTTGAGGCCCATCTCGCATCTCGCCCACTCTCGCACTCCCTCTACACGCCACCATGGTCCTCAAGCTCTACGGAAAACCAACCTCGACGTGCACGAACCGCGTCCAAACCGTGCTCGAGGAGCTCTCCGTCCCCTACGAGTTCGTCGCCATCGACCTCACCAAGGGCGAGCACAAGGCGCCCGACTTCACCGCCGTCCAGCCGTTCGGCCAGGTGCCGTACATCGACGACGACGGCTTCGTGCTCTTCGAGTCCCGCGCCATCTGCCGCTACCTCGCGCTCAAGTACGGCGGCGTCGAGAAGGGCCTGATCCCCGCCGTGGGCGATCTACAGAAGACGCGCTGTTCGAGCAGGCGGCGAGCATCGAGCTCACCAACTTTGATGTGTTCAAGGCGTGGGTGCATTTATCTGCTTTGCGTATCCGCGCGCGGTGGGAAACGACCTGCGCTGGGCCGACAGGGACTGATTCTGGGCTTTCAGGATGTTCGCTCTCCGACCCACGGACCCCGAGGCGGTCGCGAAGCTCACCGCGATGCTCGACAGCAAGCTCGTGGCCTACGACGTCCTCCTCGGCAGGACCAAGTACCTCGCTGGCGATGTACGCTCTATGCTCCCCTGCCCCCGGGAGTCTCGCGCGCTGACTGGTCTACGCAGGAGATCATGCTCCCGGACCTCTTCCACCTCCCGTACGGCGCGATGCTCAAGAAGCGGGGCATCGACTTGCTCGAGAGCGGCAAATATCCGAATGTTACGCGCTGGTGGGCGGACGTCAGCTCGCGCCCGTCGTGGAAGAAGGTCAAGGGCCTCTAAGCCCCTGAACGCGATTACCATGCATTTGTACTTGTAGCACTGCATGGTTCGTACCGACCGGCTTGGTGGACGAGGATGGGTGTGGGAGAATACGACGAACACGCAGGAGACAGGCACGAGAACGATACGGAACGAGACCGAGACGGACAAGACGATGATGTAGTGGTAAAGGGTGTATCTAGATGTAACTGAGGTGCTCTAATATATATAAATTGGAATGCGATCGGTGCCGAAGCACGCGAGAGAGAGAACAAGTTGAGGTTGAAAGGAAACGAGTCGGAAAGAATCCATGCGTGGGCCTTGGAGATTGAATCGCGAGATCGGTCTTGTGTGGCGCTGGGCCGGAGCGTCGGCCGTCCCATGATAATTGCCCTGAAGTGAAATTTGCGGAGCTATCTGCCATAGCGTAGATTATTTACCTCTCTCTCTCAAGTTGGCAGAACACGGCGCCTTGGCCAAGTATTGTCGTGCTGCCTTTGAGACCTAGGGCATGAGAAAGAGTCCAAGAGATGTTTACCCTGTAATTGGTGGTTACGCAGTCAACCAATAACGGTTAACGGACGGCCGTGTTCAATCTCACGCACTGGGCGAACGAGTTACAATGACAAACCAGCTGGCTGACTGAGGAGTCCAGAGATCACGTGAGTAGTCGATATTGACCGTGAACTTCAAATTCGGCGTCTGTGGCGAGCATAACATGCCCTCGCTTTCCAGAGCAACCCCCCACACCTCTCTTCCCTCCCACATCTGCACCCCCTCTCAATAAAGCGCAGAAAATGGATCATTTCGGCAAAGGTGACTCTATCACGACGGATCCACCCTCTCAGGAGAATGTGGAGAAGTCGGACCTGAGGGCGTCGCCAGTCGACTCTCAGGTAGATGCGGACACCGCTGCCCCTTCAGGTGAGTGTGGTGGACGCTGTGCCTTTCATTTGCACTCATGGCCGAAATCCACAGCACTGATGAAGAAGCTTGGCATATTGGATCGGCTTCTCTCTCCTGCCATCCTCATCTGCATGGTCGTCGGCGTGCTCATCGGGAACTTTGTCCCCGGCGTTCAAGAGGCGTTCGACACAGCACGCTTCCAGTCCGTCTCTGCTCGTACGTCCTCCGTATCCTTCGCATGCTGCCAACGCTGAGCCCACCCACCCAGCGATCGCCACGGGGCTGCTCGTCATGATGTGGCCCATCCTCACCAAAGTCCGGTACGAGTCCCTGCCCGCGCTGCTCCCGACGCGCACCATGGCGGTCCACATCGCGCTCTCCCTCGCCCTCAACTGGCTCGTCGCGCCCTTCGTGATGCTCGCCCTCGCCTGGGCCGCGCTGCCCGACCTCCCGACGTACCGCACCGGCGTGATCATGGTCGGCCTCGCGCGGTGCATCGCGATGGTCGTCGTGTGGAACGCGCTCGCGCGGGCGACGGCGAGTACTGCGCCATCCTCGTCATCGTCAACAGCGCCCTCCAGGTCGTCCTCTACGCCCCGCTCTCCCTCCTGTTCGTCAACGTGCTGGGCGGGGGCGGGGGCGTCGAGGAAACTCTGCACGTGTCCTACAAGGACGTCGCGATCTCGGTCCTCATCGTGCGTGTCTTCTGCCTCCTCGATCCGATCTTGGTCATCGCTGACGGCGCCCGTGCTGCAGTACCTCGGCATCCCGCTCTTTGCGGGATCGTGACGCGCTTCGTTGTGCTTAAGACGACGTCGCGCGCGTTCCTCGAGTCCCGCTTCCTGCCGTGGTTCTCGCCGCTCGCCTTCATCGGGCTGCTGTACACGATCGTCGTCATGTTCGCCTACCAGGGCCACCACATCGTGCACAACCTCGGACCCGTCTTCCGCGTCTTTGTCCCCCTCGTCCTCTACTTCGCGCTCATGTGGTCCGCCGCGTTCGCGTTCGTCTGGTGGTGCGGGCGCCGTGCGCGGCGGCGGCAGGTGGCTGGGGCTGCGGGCCCGGCTGGCGGGGGCGTCGAGTGGTCGTACGAGATGGCGGTCGTCCAGAGCTTCACGGCTGCAAGCAACAACTTCGTGAGTGGGCCGAACTTAGTCCTTGTTGAAACGAGAGGGCTCACAGAACGCCCTCGGGACGGCAGGAACTGGCGATCGCGGTCACGATCGCGGTGTACGGGGTTGGCTCGGACCAAGCATTGGCCGCTACGATCGGACCGCTCGTCGAGGTTCCCGTGCTGCTCGGGCTCACGTGGGTGGCGTTGTTTTTGAAGCGGAAGCTGAAGTGGTCGGAGAGAATGCAGGGAAGCGCCGCCTAGGGGAGATTGGGTGGGTAGGGTGACTAGAGACGCGCAGCCGTTGGAAGAAAGAGGGTGAGCGATGTGCCCTCAGTTAGTACTTGATAGATCCATCCCATTGCTCACACACACCAGGAGCCAGTGCGATGTGTAGTGCCCTTGCTGCAAGGAATGCGCAGCGAGCCATCGTACTAGGACCTGGTGAGACTGCACATTCCGCGCGAAGCGTAAAGGCATGGCACCGGCGACAGCACTCCCGGATCCTCGGGGTTAGCATTCCACGCGGGAGAACGAGCCACAAGTGCGGAGGACCCACCCCTTGTGATCGTGGACGCGGTTGGCAGAACGACGAGTTTGCCCAGTTGCGCGCATACGCGCGCCTGTTGTGGAGCAGTTCGACGAATGGCATCTCGAGCACCCAAAGAAAGACTCGGACGAGCTTGATATATTCTGGCACTTCACGAGCGCGATGGCGCAATTTCGTGGGCCGTAAGCACACATACGTTTCCCGGTATGACCGCACGGGCCGCTCTCCAGTCAACGTGAACGCGAGTCTGGACGCGTCTGGACGCGCCGTGCGCGTGAGGAGGGGTGCCGGGGTGATAGGTGGAGGACTCACCATCAAGCACACCGGGCGAGGACTGTCCCGGAGATGATATGGACCACGAGTTGCTCAGTGAGCGTATGCATCGAGAGACGGGATTAGGGGGGTGACGAACGTTTGAACATCGGCCCGCTCATTGTGTGGAGATCGTGGCTGCATCCTGGCAATGATACCCTCAATGCGAGCCTCATGCAGATACAAGCGGCGACGCACCTGTGCCTTTGGACTACCACGGGTTTTAAGACGCTACAGCGCAGACCAAGGCTGCGAGGGAGAGGGGCAGATGGGGGTGCTGAAGTCCTGCGTTTCCCCAGGGGCAGAGATACGCTCGTGCGGGACGCGTCCGCCCCCAAAGTAGTCGATGAGGACGGGCCTGTAGCCGCCGGCCACAGAGGCGTCGGCGAGGAGCTAGTGGGTCAGAGAGATGGTGGGCGTCGCAACGTAACAGTTGAATCCGCTGACCTTGGCGCTGATGTTTGCAAGTGGAAGCAAGCAGCGCACCAAATTACGTGAGGAGACACTGGCCATCCTTGCACCGACCACGCCGCCTTTGACAAGCTATATAGTTGCTTCCACTGGGCGGAACGCGGCGGGGCCATTTTTGACCTCGCGCTGGAGGAGCTCGTTCTCCTGCTCGACCTCGCTGGTGGGGATCGGCGGCGGGGGGATCGTGATGCGGGTGAAGCGGGCGAGGTCAAGGGCGGACGGCGACGCCGAGAGCCAGAGGGACATGCAGGAGGTGCGGCTGCAGCGGCTATGTACCGCTCCGCCTCGGGGACGCGTGAGAACCGACGCCCTCTCCTTGCAACGTCCCCTCTCTTAGTGTTGCGATGGCTCGGCTCTGGCTCGGCTCGGCTCGGTCCCGGGCAGCTCCGAGAGAGCCGGAAATGGAGCCGCGACTCCGGAATCGGCTCCAATAGGCTGAGTCAGGGTCCGAGCTGCTGAAGCCGTCACGAGCCACAGTCTTCAATTGGCGCTGGGAACGACACAAAGATTTTTGTTTTACGACGCAACCATGAAGCATCACGACTGTAGAACCACTTTTTATGTACCTCCATGAGGTGTAGGGGGCTTTAGGATTGTTATGAGGGTGATCGGACGAGGTTGACCAAAAACCCAAATTCCAGGCCAACCAGCTGGATTGGTTTCCAAATGTGCCCATTTGCACCAATTGAGTTGCACACGCAGTAACCTGGCCCAAGTCTGAGCACATTCGGACGAGCATGAAGAGCTGGTGCCTCTCCCTGCCAGTTGGAACCACCACCTCACGACAGTGACTAATCCTCCAAGCGGACATGTTGAGAGGTGTGCGTTGCTGTGCATCCTCCAGGACGCACAGGTGCACCTCAACGAGTCCTCCGGGTCCTGACACATCTGTCTGATGTCACAAAGTCCAGGATTGCAACCCCTGATGCATGCTCCTGACCAGTCAATGACTGTACGGTGCTAGCCTGTCTCACCAGGCTGTACAAGAACACGGTCTATGGATAAGCGCCCCATCTCGGCTCCAACCAGCGGCTCCAGCATGGCTGCACTTCGGCCCTTAGCGTCTAATAATCAGCTCCGAATTGGCTCAGGCGGAGCCGGTTGTGACGAATGGCTCGGCTCCGGAATGGCTCAGAGCCGGCTCCTGAGCCGGCTCGAGCCGAGCCCTCCGCAACACTACCCTCTCTTCCTCCCCTCGTCTCCTCGCCCGTCCCATCTCGCTACGACCTCCCAGCCGAACAGTGCGCATGGTGCCCCCATCCGGCCCCCGCCTCACCATCCTTCAACCGAACTCGCCCAGTTTCAAGCGGTCTTCAAACAATATACTCACACGCCCTTACTAATACCACGCTCCTCGATGGGCCATCGGCCGCGAACGCCTGGTCAAAGTGCGCACCTCGCCTACTCTGTCTGCGCTCGACGCCACAACGCCCCCCCTCCCCCCGTAGGGCTGGACATTTGCCTGCAATGCTCCCGGCTCCTTCGCGGTGCGTCCCTCTGTCGTCCGTCGTGCTCCCTTCCACGTTCTCAATGCCGTATGCTCTTCATCTCCCTGCCTTCCCGCGCACTCGCAAACCCGCACACCCGCACACGGCCTCCACGCCCATGCTGCTCTTTTACTCGCCTCGCGCCCGCGTCACCCAACTCGACCGCGTCCACCTCGCCCGCCTCGCCCGCCCGCCTCTCCGCCTTTGGTATCGGTGCCGGCCGAGGTAGGCTTCTGCATCCAGCGAAGCGCTGCAACAGACGCTCCACCGTCATCGCTCTTCGCGCTGAGATCCCGAGCTCCGGACAACCTCCGAAGTCGTTTCCCACCCGCCCTACCCTCCCTCCGAGTCCTTTCCACATCCCGCGCGGGTTGTCCCGCCCAGCCAGTAGCGGGCCACACCGCCGTCCCGGCCTACGCCGGGCCTCGCGCAATTGCTAGGACCGATCGGAGTCAGTGCGTAGAGAGAGAGAGAGACGAGGCTCGACGGTGACCCCGGTCTCGACATGTCGCCCACATCCGTGTCGGCGGCCGCTTGCTTCATGTATGCGCTCGTTGCAGCAAACGAGGACATGGCCATAGACACGCTTCGTTCCCAGTTAGTTAGATCACATTATTTGCCAATATATTTTATCCTCCCCGCACTTCAACTGTCCGTGCCATGTCATGCAGTAACATGGCTTTAATTATGTGTCGGTGAAATACATGCTAGTCTGGCGATGGCACTGGGCTGCTAGTGCCAATTAGTATTTTGTGATTTTCCTGGTGAGAGCTGTTGGCGAGTGCCTTGAAGCAACTTAAAGTTGTCGTTTGAGGCGCGATATCTCACATCGGCTTGGGGTGGTTTCTCAGGTACGTACGTTGCCTGTCTAACAGTAAAAGGCTCGACAAACGGTCCCTCCTGCTGCTCGAGGGCCCCACACTGGTAGATGGCTTCGCTAAGTTCGGCGTTGTCGCCCGAGGCATGATACCCCGCAAAACCTCGCAGTAGTTTCTTGGGTCCGGAGATCGGCGGCGTGGCAGAATCATGCGGTCCCTCCTGCTGCTTGACACCGGACTGGTAGATGGCTTCAGGATCGTCCTTCAATGTATAAAGGTGCTCTCCAACCCACACCCGCACGCTCTCCAATACCCTCCGTGCAGGACTGGCCTTCTGTAGAGCAGGCCGCAATCAGCCTCCGAAGCACGAAAAAAAAAAAACCAAAGACATACCTGCCACGCAACAACCCTGTCCAGCGACACCGTCACCGCGTCCATCCGGCCCATCCACGCCGTCGTCTCCACCCACCGCAGCAGCGCCGACTTCGCGAACTTGTCCAGCGCCGCGTAGGCGTCCTTCGAGTCCTGGTCCGACTGCGCGAGGTGGCCCGCCCAGTGCAGACACGCGTACCGCACGTGTTTCGGGATCTCGGCCGCCACCCGCCTCTCCACGTCTGAGACGCCCGACCGCGCCGCCCTGGACGCTACACGGAGCGAGTTCCGGCGCAGGGAAGACACGAGGGTGTCGAGGCACCCGGCGGCGATGCGTCCGTGCTCGCGCACCGTGTTCACGAGGTACGGACCCTTGTTGTACTTTGGGTGGATGTCGACGAGGAACTGGGAGAAGGTGACGTGGATGGGGCGGAACGCCGCGTCGAGGTCGTTGCGGTCGAACACGACGACGGAGCGAAGGCGGCGGAGAACGGATACGGATGTTTTCGTGGGAATAGACAGCAGCCTTTCGAGGTCGTTCGGCGAGAGGCAGTCCTTCAGGAGCGCGATGGTCCCGAGCATCGTCTGCACACGATCCCGCAGCGGCTCCTCGATCTCCAGCCAGTGTCTTGGGAACGCAATCTCGAGCGCCTCGAGGTAGAGGTCGTTCAGAGGCCCGACCAGTTCACATCGCTTGGGGTTGAAGAGGAGATAGTACTCTGCGCGGTCTTCCACGTCCTCGGGGTATTCACCAAGATAATTGACCGCCGTGTCTGCGTAGACCATGAGACCCTCAGAGCGCTCGGCCAAACGATCGACGAGGTCGCTGCGGTTCCTCAGCATATTGTGGCCTGGAATGCTGTTCGCCAGCCGGTCTTTAAGGAACAGCTTGACGTCCTTAAGCAGGGATGCAGGGGACTGGTTATTGAGGTCGAGGGAGTAGATCTTGTCCTGCGGAGAGTCGATACTGGCATATATAGCTCTTTCGACGGCATCCAAGGGACGACTCGTGAACAAAATCTTGACGGGAAAGCGTGCGTGCTGCGCACAGTCGACGAGGAGCTTGACCAAGAGACTGGGGAGAGAGCGGTCCACGGGCTCGACGCATTCGTCGAGGGCGTCGACGACGAATACGATGGGACGATGCGAGGGGTCGACGAGTGACAATGGCGTGGTCAAGAGGGCCTCCGCTTCGTATTTCATCTGTTGACTGTGGCCGCGTGCAAGATACGTATGGACGGCGTCGACGATGAAAGGGTGAATATCACCCTGAGAGCGAGCGACTTGGTAAGCGAGGGTTGGGAAAAAAAGGCGGGTGGTGGAGCAGTCCGCGACGTCGCGAGCGAAGAAGAATGACGCAGCGAGTCCATGGTCAAAGTCTTGGCGTTCGGCGAACTCGCGCGCGATGGTAGACTTCCCTGCGCCCGCAACGCCAGACAAGTGGCAGATGAACCGACCCTCGACGTCCGCACCTTCGCCGCGAACCCACTGGGAGAGTTGCTCGAACAGCTCTTGACGAGTACCTGGAAGGAACTTGCTTTTCGCATTGTTGGTCGAGGCACGATATCCAGCATCGGCTCGCAGTAGCTTCTCGAGTACGTCGTCGCTTCCTGTTCGCCACCACGCAAATAAGCAATATACAACGAGCGGCCTGAATGACTATATGCACTCACTCTGCTGAATCTGAACGACCTCGACTCTCTGTGGAATTGCATCAGTGTTTGAAACCGAGGGCCGTTGTCGAGACACGCACCTCTACCGTCGACGTTACGTTTCCAAACTTGTCCTCCACCCTCCTCATCCCTTCAATAAGCTGGTCCATCTCCTGGATGATTCTAACCAGACAGTCGGCCTGTGTGTGCGCAGTCAGCGACGGCGCTGAGCGGGCGAGAAAGCCTGCTCGCCTGGAAAAACCTGGTGATCTGAACCACTTTTTCTTTCATGTCCTTCAGCGTCTCAGCATCGCGTGCGCGATAGATGTATCGACGCCAATTTGGGCCTGTGTACAGCCTTTCCGCTTCACTTTGCAGCTCTTCCACCTGCCTGCAGGGAGTTGAGGACGGTTGAATCGCATACAGAAAGGCTGTGACACACCTTAGGAACCTCATCGTCCTCTCCCCCACGGATTCGCCTAGATCCTGAAGCTTTTCCTGCCCGCCCGCGTCGACCCTCCTCTGGATCTGCTCAGACGCGCTCTGCAGTATGCCAGCGAGGTTCCCCAGATCGTTCGCCAACTCGTGGAGCCCTTTCTCCGTCGGTCTGACTTCCTGCAGAACAGATGGCGAAGGCGTCCGGGTAACGAAGGATGGCATGGATGGGTATGCGAGACAAGGGGCCATGGGCTGGCGGCGCACCTCCAATTTCTCGACAATTTTGATCAGAACCTTCACGCCGTCAACGACATACGGAACCGGGACCACCCGGAGCACCTCCTGGCCGACCTTGAGCGTCTTCTTGGCGACCGTGAGGGCCTTGTCGATATCCTCCTGACGCGTACTAGCGGAAAAGCGGAGCATGAGGTGAAATGAAGCGCGAGGAAGAGGAAGCGGGCACCTCTCAGCGCCCGCGGTCGTCGACGAATATTAGGGACTTGCCACGCTCGACGTGCGTGCCCGAAGATGCGGGAGCATGGCGGATGAAGGAGAAGAGATGTGACCGCTCCGCGCTCGACGGAGGTACGTCCCGAGCTGAAGCATGACGTCCGCACAGGGTGCACGTTGTCGGGCGCGCACCGATTGGACATCTTCAACCGTGCGCACGAGAATGACGGTAGTGCATGGAAGGCAGTTGATGAATCGATACGGCGCCCTGAGGTGCCAACGATCGAGTACGGGCGGTAGTGTGGCAGGTGATTTGCTGTTGATAAGGGCCCTTCAAAGTTCACATGGCAAAGGCGTGTGTTGGAACTTGGAAGCAGGTCACGGGAGTGACTCTGCGCAGCACGTGCATGAAAAACGGCAGGCTGATGATGATGATGGATTCGAGCCAGAATACAGTCAAGTCTCTACGTTGTGCTATGTACGTACGAGTTCCTGCCGTAACGGCGGCTATCCCGCGATGAAAAACGGCAGGCGACACCGGGCCTGACACGAAACTTACTTCGGAATTGCATTGCTTGACTGCTATCCATCGCGAGACAGCGTGAGGCTCATCGGGACCAATGCAGGCGTGATACGGCTCGCGCCGACTGTGCACGTAGAACCGGGACTTGTGCGTGATGGAATTCCCCTGTTGCAGGTCTATGATCCAAAACAGCGCTGGAAAGAAGCTCAACCGAGGGACACCTACGTGATTGTCCCGTCCACCAGACACGAATGCGGTCACGATACGCGTTACGTGTCTGAGCTCTGATCCTGGTGGGGGTTCAGACGAGGATCTGTATGCGGTCACATATACCGTAAATATTCGCATCTGGGAGTATGAGGTCACTCACCGCAGCTGTCTGATAGGCCCCGCGTCTTTGAAGGAGACAGCGCTGGGGACGACAACTTGATGCAGTGCTGGAAGGGCGCTGAACAAATTTTGTGACCTCTGGATTTGAATACACATCGGTGACATAGAAAATAGCGAAGACACGCGCCACCGCCCACCGCGCCCTTCTTGAGACGCGTTTTACTAGCGTCGTGGCCGATATGGATGCCCAAGTTTGCGCGGTCACCCTTCAAAGTCGACGACTCTGTTTATGTGAGCCAAACACAGGATGAAGTGCTCAAGGTAGCGAGGTATCCCTTTTTCATCTTATATAGTCATGACGATGTGGACGTAAGCCATGAACGTTGAGAGCCCGGCCGGCTGTACGCTGTGATGGTCACGGTGGATGGGAATCAAGATGTCTTTTAGCGCGTGTACCACGGATGCCACGAATTCGAAATTCACGCGTGGCGTCACGTTCACGTGCGCGTTTCCCTCCTCCTGTTCAGGCAATCACGCTCCCACATC